>NC_046658.1:78925673-78962639 GCF_010883055.1 Belonocnema kinseyi | reverse complement strand
CGACTCGGGATACTTATAAGATACTACCATGATTTTTTCAGATATTTTGGTCCAAAAATAAATTAGGCCAAAAACCGGCCTTACCGACCCTCCCCCTTTAATTTAATTGCATTTTTTTAAAGTTCTCTGGAAATGCGTTCGAATCTCTTGAAATCTGTAATATCTGTTAAAATTGTAGAATCCCATAAATTCACATTGAAGCTAACAAGATCCCTTATAATATTTAAAATTTCCTAAGAGCTTAAAGCTCTGATTTCCATTAAAATCCTTTGAAATCTCTTAAAAACTCTCCAAGTTTTCAGTACAAAATCGATTCTTAAAGATCAATTCCCAGCATGTAGATTCGATTTTCCCGATTCAATGAATTTGAATTAATAGGTCTCGAACAGTCAATCTTTAAATCAAATTAAAAAAAGAAAATAATAAATACTTATTTCACATCAAAAATATCAAATAAATTATTTTCCAACCTTTTAAATTCTTTGAAATATCATAAAATCTACTAAACTACGATATCGTTTAAAAAATCTTTTAATCTCGTGAAATGTTTTTAAATATTACGAAATTCTTTAAAATTTTTTACAACTCTTTAATTTCTTTTAGAAATTCTTTGAGATGTTAAGAAATCCCTGGAAAATTTTAAATTCCAGCAGAAATTTCTTGAAACCCCGTTCGAATCTTTGGTAATTCCTTTAAATTCTTTAAAATGTTTAACAATCCCGTGCGATCTTTTGGAATTGTATGATATCCGAATAAATGTTTAATATTCAGTACAAATTCTGAAAATCCGAAGAAATAGTTGAGAATCTTTTGAAATGCGTTTAAATTTTTTGTAATATTGTAGACTCCTTAGACATTATTTTAAATCTCAAAAAGATAGGAAGAATTGAGAATCCTTAAAAAGGATGTAAAATTGTTTCAAATCTTTGAAAATTACGTCGACTCCCTTAAAATACTTCCAAAAATCTTCAAATCTTTGAGCGTTTCATGGAATAACTTAAAATTCTTTAAAATCTTCAGAAATCCTTTGTAATCTTTTTAAATTTATTAAACTCTCTTAAAATCCCTCGAAATCGAATAAAATACTCTGATACCTTACAAAGTTGCAGGATATCCTTTGAAATACTCGGGAATCTTTCACAAACTCTAGAAATCCTTCGAACTCCTTTTAAATGATTGAAAATTCATTAAAAGCCATTGAAATCCTTTAAAATTCCATGAAATCCTGAAAACTGTTTCAAATCTTGCGAAATCCTTGTGAATTTGTTGAACGTTTTTTCAAAATCATTCGAAATTCTTTGAAATCTTTGGACACATCTATTGAAAACCATTGAAGTCCTTTAAAATTCTTTGAAATCTTGTAAAATTCGTTCAAATCTTTCAAAACCCTTAGAAATCCTACGAAATCTCTTGAAATATATTAAAATCTTGTAAAATTCCGTAAAGTCCCCTGAAATCTTTAAAAAAATTTTGGAATCCCTTAAAATCCAATAGTATCTCTTAAAATTCCTTGGAATATTGTAAAACACTTGTAATTCTATGAAAATTCTTAAAAGTCCATATAATCTCTTAAAATCTATCAAAACCTTTTAAAATTACATAAAATCCTTAGAATATCTTTAGCAATCCTCTGGAAACCTTTAAAATATAATAATATCTCTGAAAATCCCTGGAAATCTCGTAAATATCAATTTTTTTTAAATTCCGATAAAACTTTTAAATCATTGAGAATCTCACAAAATATCTGAAAATCATTCAAAATTTTTTTTAATCTTTGAAAATCTATTGAAATCCATGAAAATCTTTTAAAACGATTTTGAAGTTCTTCGGAATCTCTTGAAATCTATTAAAATGTTGTAAAATTACGAAAAATGCTTTGAATATTTTTAGAAATCCCTTGGTATCCTTTGAAATTTAAAAACATCTAAAATCCTTAAAAATCTCGTAAATTATTATTATATTTATCTCCCTGAAGATTACTTGAAGTTTCGTAAAATCGTTAAAAATTCCTTAAAATTTGTTTAAATATTTTAAACCGTTGGAAATTTTTCTTTAAAAAGTTAGAAGTCCTGTAAAATCTCTTTGTAAACCATTTAAATCTCTAAAAAATTTAAAATGTAGGAAAAAGATACGAAAAGTATTCTAAAAAATTTAGAAAAATACTCCAGAGACTAAACTTTAAAATGAGCTCAAGAACTTGAAAAAATATTAATTACTTCTAGAGTTATTCCAATATATTTTTATAAAATTTCCAAGCAAAATCTTACCAACTTTCGCGGCACTATAAGGAAAACATTTCATATTAATATTTTTTTAAATTAAGGGACTTACGCAACAACTTATAAAACATGCGCGTAGACCATTTTCGTCAACAGTGTAACTGTATCTATAGAAGGTCCTATACAGTATACAGTATACACGAAGAGATCTATCTGGTTGCGCACTACCAGTCTACCTTTGTAGAACGACAACAAGAGGTTTATATCAGGGCGAAAAAGGATAACGATCGAACGAGTAACCAACAAGCATAAAGCGAGATAAACAGACTGGAAGTCAATGCGAGAGGAAAAGAAAGACAGAGAGAAGAAGGATAGCGGAATGAAAAAGAGAGAAACGTAGGAGAAAGGATTGCTAGTACCATGGATGCTGGAAAAGGATGCAGGTACCAGTAAGCAGAAGAAAGAGACAGAATCAGGGACCGTGGCCAACTTGGCGTAAAATCCACTGGGCACGCGCCATTTCACTTAGCCTACGGCAGCCTCTTTTGGGTTAGACCACTTCCACGCTTTTTCTTTTTATTAGGATGAATTTCTATTTCACGGATCAAGGTCAACGATTCCAGACAATGAAAAGGAACAAGAAAAATGGAAAGAAAAAGAATCAAATCCCTCGATCTCGGTCGTCATAACCGAGGGAATACTTTGCTCCTTTTTCGGTTACGTAAGAAGTCTTCCATGAAAAAGGTTCATCTCTTGAAAGTGTCTCAAAATAATAAATGGTTTTATGTAACGCAGACGCATCAATGATTTACGCGTTTTATCAGCTTCTTTTTAGTTCTGAAAGTAGCCGTTTACACAACAGGAGGAGCGAATGCGCATGCGCGCAATAGAATAATAAGTTCATAATCGTACTCCGTGCTTGCGTACTCGCAGGCGCCCGTGAGCCATTATGGCCACGTCAACCTTGCCTCAAATTTCAGACGTGATAAACTTGTAAATAATACCTTTGTTACATAAATTATTATGTGCATCAAGAAGGCAAGATCGTTTCCCTATTAGGTACACAATATAATATTGATACCATGTTTTTCATGAAACTTGAACTTATTAAAATCACATTTTAGGGATAAATGTTGATTTCCGTACATATTAGGGGAAAGGTTTCTAAGATGGGCCCCCCTCCTAAAACGGAACCCCCTCCATATATTTATATAAATATATTATAATCATAAAGTACGTAGGTCGTAGTTACATGCTCATTAGCCTCATAAGTTACTTATCTTTGTGCATCAGAGACCGTTTCTAAATCTTTCTAAACTATAATAGAAAATTCAGCAACTGTAACTGCATCAAACTCCAGTCTCATGTTTCAGAAAATTCGGTACAGTTTAGGAATTTTCAGTTACTGTAACTGAAAATTTCAAAAGGTTTCACAATTTTTTTCGCTTTACTAATTTTAATATAAAACATGTAGTCTATATTTGTCCTGAGAATATAAATAGCAAGAAAATATGAGTGAAGTTAATAAAAACGACTTCTTATGTAGCTATTTTATAATAACATGTACAGTCTACACTCGTATTAAATATATATAATCAATGACCATCTTTTATGATAAGAAGTTTTTTTCACATTTGATTTAATGAGTATATTATATAATACAGTGATTCACATAAAAACATACCTCGCATATAGTCTTAGTATAATATTTATTTTTTAAATAAATATATACTGCAAATTTATATTTAAATTAATGGGCCAAACAATATCGTCTCTATATACATTACATGTTTGGAGAAATTTATTCAGAAAATTTATACAAAACTTATTTTATTTTCATATATAATAATCGTTTGTAATTTTTTCATAAAGAAACTGAGTTTTCAACAAAAAATTACATTTGTAGCCAAATAATTAAACCCTTACCCAAAGGAATGAATTTTCAATTAAAATATGAATGTTGCACAAAAACATGATTTCTTAAAGAAATGGTTCATCCAAATATTTTCAAAAAAAAGTTGAATCCTCAGATAGAGAGAAGATTAACTTTCAAGCAAGCAGTAGCATTTTTATCAAAGAAAGATGAAATTTCTGCTAAACAAATTTTTTAAATTAAAAATACAAATTAAAAAAAATTGAATTTTCAACCGAAAAAGATTTTATTTTGAATTTTGAACGTCAAAATATAAGTTTTGGACAAGAAGTAAATCTTCTGCGAAGATTATACATGAATTTTCGACCAAAAAAGAAAATATTTCAATAAAACAGTTGAATTTCTAATACCCGTGTAGGAATCCAATCAGGGATCCGGCCGGGTCCCAGCCGGATAGCCCCGCTTTAAGCCGGGCGCTGGTCGGGGAATTCGGCCGGGATTCGGCTAAAAACGTCACGGTAAACTGGTCGGATTCCGGCTTCAATACCGGCCGGGTAATCCGGCCAAATAGCTGTTAAGAAATGTTGCTTCAGGCGAGAAATTGGTAAATTGTTTTGTCTTTTAAAGCTCATCGTAAAGATTACGGTAAACTTTAAAAGTCAAATCAAGTGAACCAATTCTGGCAAGAAAACTGGAGTAGAATTTTATTCCCTGTTGATAGAATCTCATAGGAATTTAGAAGCCACGTGGTGATTTAAGGTTAGGATGGAAGAAAGTTGCGAGCTTCGAAAAGACGACGCGACGTGAGTGCCAGGAGCATTCTCGTTCCAGGTGCGAAACTGAAAATTACTGAGTGCCTATGCAGACGACAGACACAGCAGGATTACGTTTTTGATAATATTACGGCTCTTAAAAAATGTGTAATTTCTACAAAAACATTAACCTGACCAGTGCCCAGCTGGCTCCTGACCATGGGATATAACCAGGGTTGGCCCGGCCAGTAACCGGCCGGTCCCAGACTACGTGATTCGAGAAAAATGTAGCCCGACCGGCTCCCGCCCGGTTCCTGTCCATGAAACCCAACCAGGGGTAGCCCGGCCGGGATTCGACCAGAAACCTTGTTGTATTAGGGCCAATCGGGGAAATTTCTACGCGGGTAGGATAAGGATACAATTTTTTTTTAAATGGTTAAATTTTTACACAAACAGTTGCTTTTTAATCTAAGGAAGATGATATGTCTACTAAAATAGATGAATTTTTAAATCAGAAAGACAAATTATAAAAAAATAGTAGAATTTTCATTCAAAAATGATTGCAGTTTGACTTTTCAGCATAAAAGTACAAGTTATGAAGGAGCAAAAATGTTCTTTGAGAATAGTTGCATTTTCTACCAAAAAATATGAATTTTCATCAAAACAATTGCATTTTTATCGAAGAAAGATGCAATTTCTAGTGAAATAGATGAATTTTTAAAATCAAAAGACAAATTCACAAAATATAGTTGAATTTTAAACCAAAAAAAATTTTAGTTTGACTTTTTAGCATCAAAATGTGAGTTTTAAAAAACAAGTCGTTTATCTATCAAACTAGTGGCATTTGTAACCCAAAAACGACTTTTCAGCGCGAAAATTAAATTTTCAGCCAGAAAGGATGTCTTTTTAACAAAATTTTTGGATTTAAAACAAATAATAAAATTTTTAACTAAAAAATTAATTGTGTGGAGGAAGCAACTGCAAAAAAAAATATAAGGCAAATAAATCACTAACAAAAATATTATACCAGGGTTACCGCAACACTTAAAATTTAATTTTCTTTATAATTTCCCTCTGATCAATTTATCATTTTCCGTCACTATATTAACATTCAAAGACCAGAATCTTGAACTTGTAACATTTCACCCTAGAATCTTTTATAAACGAAATAAAAAGATTTCAAATTAAAACTAAAAATTTTCAAATTTATTCTACTTGACAGTTTAAACTTGTAAAAATTCTCCTTCAAGGTTTTAGATTTTTTACGTAATTTTTGTAAGATTTAGGACCATTTTACAACATTTTACAACTAATTACACATTTTTTAGAACAAAACTACATTTTAACATTGTTTTATTTTATTGTAATTTATTTTATTATTATATAATATTAAATAACCTAAGCAAATTAGAAAAGTAATTTACAGATTCCGAATTACAAAATTGTTCTGCAAATTAAAACTGAGAAAGCAACCCAGAAATATACATGCATTTTGACTAAATTTTTCTTAACTGCCTTCCTGTAATCACTAGGAAAACAGAGAGCATGGACAAATTCCAATTCTGCTTAAAGAAATAGATAAGGAACTGATTTTGAGGAGGGTTTAAAAAGCCTATTCGTGTCCTTTATAATCCTTAACTGAACCCAGCTGTTTGAAAATATAAGATACGAAAGATTCCTGTGTTTCATCACATTCCATTTAATATTTCTGCACCGGGATTCGAACCCCGGATAGCGTGCATTTTTGCCTAACATTAGCTTACAAAATCCAAACATGCCAATGAAAAATTTCTTCAAACAAAAATAACGAGACTATAATGAACAGAACTGCCTTAAGATTGTTTGGTTCTTATTGAGTGTATGATCAATTATAACAAAATCTACGAACATATTAAAAATCAATTATCTCTTTTAACAATACTAGTTTGTTAATAAATGCACTCCCCAAAAGGAACAGAATTTTAATACCTCTACCGATTGCATTTCATCACATTTTATGCTCTATATGTTACACATTGCTATCTGACTACTCTATAGATGATTTTAAATTACCGGTCGTTTCTCAATTTTCTGACGGTTAAATTAAAAAAGTTCAATAGATTTGAATGATTTTAAACGATTGTTAAAGATTTCAAGAGCTTTCTTAATATTTTTAAACATTTAAAACATTCTTTATTAGGAACAAGGAATTTGGGAAAAAACTGTAATTTTGAGTTGCAATATCAAATTATTTTTGGTCAAGAGAATTATAATCCTGCTTCGTAAAAGCATATTTTGTAGAAGAACTGTAATTCTGAATTTATGCAAGGTTTTTTAAAAATGTCCTTTTTCTAAATTAAAATTAAAATTACTTTCCAAAATTCCCATTGCATGCCAAACATTCCCAGTTTCAATGGAAATTATAATTCTTTACGAAAATTACAATTATTTGCAACTTTTTCCATTGTAATTCAGAAATATAGGCACTCCCTTTTTCTAAACTGCCTGTCTCTCCGTAATTTTGTAGTGGGAAGTTTCAAATTGTGACGAATTCTGCCTGGAGGGATTGTTTCAAAATCCCGTTTTTCTAAATAACAATTCAGATTCTTTTCCAAACTTCCCGTTTTGTGTAAAAAATTCCGTTTTTTGTATGAGTTCACTGAAATTTTCAAACCCAAACTTAAAATTATAATTCTGTATTAAATATCTCGTTAAAAAAAATTATTTGAACAAATTGTCTGTCCCAAAATGAAAATTATAGTTTTTTTTATTAAATGCCCAGTTTATAATTCCAAATTAAAATTCTTAATGGCAATTGCCTGTCCCAAATTTCAAAATTATATTTATTCATTGAAATTTCCTCAAATTTCGAATTCCCAATTCGAAGTAAAAATTATACATTTTTCTCAAATTCTCTGTACAACTCGGAAATATAGTAATCGAGTATATAAAATCTCTTTTAATTTGCATATTAGTATATACTAGAGAACAATCCCAGTCAGTGAATCACATTCCCAGTCAATTACCGGTTTCCCCGATTTCCCAGTCAGGTTGAAGCCCTAAAAAATAATACAGTTACAATGCGATGTACATCCTGTTTATAAATATTTTACGCACATTTGCAACAAATTATATGGATGAAACCAGTACCAAATTAAATCTGGAACATTAATTTTAAACACCGATTCCATCACATGAATTATATTAGATTTTTATCCTATATTTTACACTTTTGTAACACGTTGAAATTTTATTTAAATGGCACTCTTTCAGTACGAAGTGAACATTAGAATTTTAAGTCTTTCCAATCAGTTGTCGAAGGACATTGCGTATGGATTCATGAAACTATAATTCAGAACATATATTCAAAAACATTTTTTCATTAACACAGTGATTGATTATCAAATATCATAGACAAAAAACTACGAATAATTTTATTTTGTTATGTTAGTAAAAGGCGTGAACTTGATTATTTATTTAAAAGATGGTTGGTTTGGTATAGCATGTAATTGTCTGCGTTTGCAAAATAAAAGCTAAAAAATTACTATGATACTCAAGCCTAATCTGTCCCTAATTTATTCACTTAGCACCGAATAAAACTTCTTATAAAACATGTGAAATATACTTTTGATGAAAATAGAGAATTATTCATTAGAAAATTTGAAAGGAAACACCGAAAGAATAGTGAAAGCAATTTAAATTGTTAAAAACTGATTATCTGTAATTGGAAAAACTTTCTGCGCCTTGTCAAAAGCACATTTTTCAATTCAAAAATGGTAAACAAGTTGAAAAAAGGCTTATTTGTAAAACTTGTTTTTGATATTGCTACACGTAAAAAGTACTACCGAACTATTGCTTTAAAACCCGGTCAATTTTTTCCATTATTCAATACTTACTGGTATCCACCTCGTACTGGTTCCCCTAAATCCCTAAATAATTAAAACTTATACAAAGAAAATTAATGTATTAATTAAAAAACAGTAGTTTAAACAACTATTTAAGCTCTGCTTCATGTGATAAACTTGAACCCCTTACAATAATTTTCGCTGCATCGCTTTTCATCTCGTTTCTTGAATGGGGTTCACAACCTTTCTTCTTCCTCCTTGCGATTTAAATTGCGTGCGTGTCCGAGGATCAAATATTTGGCCATTGCACTTTTCAAGGAGAAATCCTCTTAAATAATCCCGTTACATCCTTTCGCTTCGAACCATCTCAGCATCCACCGGGACAGGTCAGTGCAAATTGGTAAGAATTTTGTAGATGCAAACTATAGTCTTCAAAGGCTTGACGGACGTTTATTATTATTTTATTCTTGCACGTATGGGCCGTCGCATCCAGCGGGGAAATACGAGACAATGAGACACGTGACAGGCGTATAAATAATGCCAATTTATCCTCGACCACGAGATACTCATCGTAGGAAGTTGGCAGGGACAACGCCACGGGATACTACTTGTGGCTTGGGCCAGCATCAAGTGAGAGAAAAATACTTGGGGCCTTAAGATTCCTGACATGTTGTTGGATCTCAAGATCATCGTAGAATACACGTATCGTTTGGCCTCCCGCGTCTTCAACAGACGAAACTTTCGTACATTATTACCCGCATGTTCAGACGGTTGATTTCCATCTCAAAGACGCTCATTAATCGACCAGCGAAATTGGAATACGGAGGTGTTTCCAACACTTAAGGCAGAGTCTGAAGCCAATTGGAGAAAGGAATAGAAAAGTATGTCTGATGAATTTGATTAAGGATGGAAAAATACATTTTATCGTTCTAGTGATTGCTTTATTGAATTTTGATCCGTTAGGCGAGTTCTTTATGGTATCTTATGGGTGGTAAAGCTCTGATCAAATGACGATAGCTGTTGTGTGCTCGTAAAGTTTGAGTTTGAATAGTCTTTACGAGGAGATTAGTCTGACATCTTCGACTATGATCTTTTATCACATGGAGAAATTTATGGAATATTCTAGCCATACCGAGTGATTATAGGGATATTAGGGCTTGCGAACCTAATCTGGATTGGGATCCACATTCGGTTTGCTATCGCTTATCCCGTGAATTGATATACTCGTAATTATAAATCCGAATTATCTGGAATGTTTGGTTGAACTAAAAGATGAAGATTAAAAACTAATTGTGTAAAAAAATCTCATAGTGGCCATCAGCCATGATAAGGAACGCTGAGTTAGGTGTTATTGCGGTGATTGATAAATCCTTTAATATTTAAGTGACTGTTTCTATATATGAGATGTTCACAAAATGTTCACAAAAGTATGAAGTTTCAGTCTGCGTACAATGAAGAAGCGGCGGAGCCTTTTTTTCTAGGTCGGGGCAGGGGCAATTGCAACTGGAGTTTCAATTATAATATTAATTGGCACAATTTGTATATAATATAATAATATTATTGTATATAAAAATTGTATATAAATCATAAATAATAAATAAACATTTCACAAATACTTCAATTATTTTACAAGGACCTCCGATAGATTTCAAATATTGCAAAAAAATGCAATAAGTTGCTAAAGATTTCAAATATTTCGCGAAGATTTTAAATAAGTAGCACAACTTTCGGATAGACTTATAAGATTTCACAAATACTTCAATGATTTTTAAAGGTTTTGCCAATTTCTTAGATATTACCAAACATTTTAAAAATATTTTAAATATTCGGCAAAGATTACGAAAGATTTGAACGATTTCCTAAAGATTAAAAAAATTTTACAAATATTTCGCTAAGATTTTGAATAGATTTAAAATATTTCACGAATACTACAATTTATGATTTGACGAAGAATTCGGATAGATTTCAAAGAGTGCAGAAAGATTTCAATGACTGCCCAAAGATTTAAAATATTTAGCAATGATTTCGGATAGATTGAAAAGATCTAAGAAAGACTTAAAAGATTTCCCAAAAATTTCTAACAGATTTCAATAATTTCAAAGATATTTTTTCAATATTTCAAATACTTAACAAAGATTTCCAAAGCATTCAGAAAGATTTCACGACAATTGCAATGATTTCCCCAAGATTTCTCAAAGATTTCATAAAGATTTTTAAGACTTCGGATAGATTAAAAAGACTTCACAAAGACTTAAATTATTTTCCAAGATTTTAATAATTTCACAAATATTAGCAAATATTTCAAATATTTTCCTGACATATCAAAAGGATTTCACAAAGATATATATGATTTCTGCAAGATTTTAAAGATTTCAAATATTTCGCAAACATTTTCATAGATTTAAAATATTTTATAAAAATTTCAGATAAATTTCAAAGAGTGCACAACGATTTCACAAATATTTTAATAATTGTCCAAATATTATCAGATATTTCAAGTAGATGAATTTTTAACCACAAAAATATGATGATTGATTATAATGAAAACTGTTACAATTACACCAAACTTTCGCTTTCAGTCAAGTGCCGGGGGTTGCCTTCAAATAACCTTGACTGATTTCGGGGGGATCGAAACGTAATCAGTGAGGGCCGCCTGACTTGTTTTTAATTGGAATATATATCTGTATATATAATGTCGCAACTGCTCTCACCTTGCTCCCCTTAGAAGCTACGTGAGCCAGCAGTTCTCGGAAGGTTGAAAACGGGGTGACTGAAAGCGAGAGTTTGGTGTATCAATAAAGAAACATGAAAATTTTCACATTTATTGCAAAATTGTTTTATTGATTCGAAGACCTCAAAGTATCCCATGAAATAAATGGGTTTGACCACGTGCATCCCCCTCCCCCATCTAAAAGGCTTTAAGTAATTTATGCACGGTCTCTCAGCTAGGTTTTAACCTTTTCAGAGACAAATTTTCTGGACAAAATTCAATGGATCAATTCAATGCGTTTTTACGCTGGATTTAAGGGGCACAAAAAGTTTTTTTTTTCAAATATTATAATGAGCTGATTATTAACTCTCTCTCTCTTTCTTGCACAAATAAGAGCAATTTTCTTCTTTGTTTTCTAAACCGAGAAAAAATGTAAAAACATATAGTTTCAGCAATTATCGTTCACTAGATACATGCCACAGGTAATTTAAGAGAATTCAGGGAAATCGAAGCGATTTATAAGAGATTACATGAGAAATCTTTCTAGTTCCAGAGAATTTAAGCGAATTTAGAGAAGCGCAAGCGAATTCGAGGGATTTGAGGAGAATTTAAGGGAATTCGTAGAACGCCAAGCGAATTCAAGGAAATTCAAGTCAATTCGTAGGAATTGAAGGACTCCAAAGATACTTCAGTTAAAAAGAAATTCCAATGAACTTAATTAAATTTGAGTACAATTATTTCGTTTTGAATAAGCATAAATAGTTCAATTATTAACAGAACTGAAACAATAAACGCTTTCAAGATTTTTTCTTTAGAAAAAAAGAAAATCACCCGGATTTAGATAAAAAAATTCTGTGCTCTTACCCCGAAAAGGATTTGGCTCAATGGTATATAATAATACGAAATATATTTTCAGCTTAGTATAAAGTTTCTAGTCACACATGTTTTTTAAAAAGTTTTTTTGACAATTTTTGGTATTTTGTCGAGAACGGTTTGAACTATCGAAAAATACATGTTCGCATTGGGTTCAACGTTATATAATGCATAGAAAAAATGTATTACTTGGTATTACACGAAATTTGTCCTTCCATTCATACATCCACGACTCTTTTTTACAGTATTGCATTGTAGCTCTGATGGTAGCGTGCTTCGATTTTGTAGCTGCATTTCTGGTAGCTAATCGCCCTAATCTCCTGATTTTGTAACAGTAGCTACCTTTTGAAAAAGAATCATTGAATTTTTTAAGGGCTACCCTAATAAATAAATAAAAATTAAATGTACTAACTAAAAATCAAACCCTATTGTTTGCTCTGTAATAATATGTACAAATTAACTTGAGTTTCAAAATACTTCTTACCTTCAGATTGAAGTTGGGTAGCTAGTAAAGCAGAGTCGCGAAAAATCCAGGCCTGAAACAAAAACGAACAATAGTTAATTATATAATGTATAGAAATAATGATGAAATACAAAATATTTATAAAGTTTGGCACCAGAATTTGAAACTTTCTAAAGAGAATCAGGGTGGGCTAAACATTTCATTTTCAAAATCCCCAGACTTTTCCCAAATTTTTCCCTCAACATTAATATTCAAAGACCAGAATTTTAATCTTGAAACATTTTCATTTAACCAAAGAAGTTGAATTTTCAACAAAAAATTAAATTATCAACACACGAATTCTCAACAAAATAGTTTAATATTCAACCCAAGGTATGAATTTTTAATAAAAAAAGTTTATTTTTGACCAAACAGTTGCATTTTTAACGAATAAAGAAGAAATTTCAACCAAAAAGATTAGTTTTCAACAAAAAGGAGAGTTTTTAACAAAGTAGTTAATTTATCAAAGAACGAGATAAATTTTTAACTAAAGTGATCAATCTTCAACTGAAACAAAAAAAGATTAACCTTTGAAACAAAATAGTTTAATATTCCACCAAAGTAGTTAAATTTTTATCCAGAGAGTTGCATTTCTAATAAAAAATATGACATTTCTACCAAAAGAAATGGATTTTTAAACCAAAAAGACGAATTTTGAACACAAGAGTTAAATTTTTTAACAAAAAAAAAGAACGTTCAAACAAAATAGTTCAATCGTCAACCAAAGATGTTAAGTTTTCAACTAAAAACTGCAATATTATGAAAAAAATATGAAACTTTTAACGAAAGAGATGAATTTTCGAACAGAAAAGGCGATTAAAGAAAATAGTATATTTTCAACCCAAAAAAGTCTGCCCGCTTCGCGGGCACACTCTCATTGCTCGTTACGCCCGCGGCTCGCTGCGCTCGCAAGTTTGAGCGCGCCTAGGGCGCGCGACTGTTGATTCTCGCGCTCGACAGTATATTTATCTCGCGCTAAGCGCTCGACTTTTCTGCACAGACTATTTAAAACTAAAGGTAAAAGTATCAACAACAGTAATTTAATGATTGTGAATTCTCTTTTGTTAAAACTCCTTCGCCTTTAACGAACACATTCTCATCACGCATCTCGTGCTTCGCACTTGAGTTTATCCCTGAAATTTTAGATCATTCCCATAAATGTATATTATTATAATTCGTAACTTGCATTGGTATTAAAACAGACGAAATTTCATTGACCCGTTTAAAAAAATTTGGAAATATTTTTTGCAATTCATTTTGAATTCACCCTAAATTATTATTAGTTTATTCTAAATTTGTTTACATTCTTTTAAATTTACTCAATTCTATTCATTCGATAAAGTTTTTTAAAGTTTTTATTTCAGTCATCTTGAAGTCTTTAAAATTCACCCTAAATTTGGAGGCATTTGATCAAATTCTTTTGAACTTTCTTTATTTTTTCCCTAATTAATTCCAAACTCATTTTTGAATTTATTGAATTATGATTGTACAAAATGCAGAACTGATTTATCTTGAAAGTGGTTAGTTTAAATAAGTTTGTTTTGAAAATGTTATATTAAAATTTTTTTTAACTAATTGAAAATTGTGCATTTCAGTATTTTTTCAAATATTATATTTATTTTATAAGATATTATCTTAAAACTATTCAGCTTCTACGCTTTTAATTTTTTAAAGAATGGTTGCGTGTCAAATTCCTTGATTCAGGAAGTGCGCTTTTAATACTTTGAATCATAATTTTTGTTTATTTTTCATGTTTTGAATTTGAAAATATAAATGAGAAAAAAGCCTTTTTGGAGACTAAAAAAAATGGTAAATTTTGGTATGCTAAAAGTTACAAAAAACGGCCTGTCGTATGAAAAAAATAGGTGAAGGGAATTTTGTAGCTACGTTTTGGAACATACGCCCTTATGAATATTTTAATTTATTTTGTGCCGTTTCTCCAAATAGTCAATTTCATTATTTATAATGTTTTTTTTACAATTAAAACGAAAACCACGTGTTTTATCAAGAAGTTATTTTTAAAAAAATGTTAGATTTTTTTGGGTTAAACAACCTTTCTCTTATATCTTGTGTCATTTTACCAAAAATGTAATTTTTTATTTTTAATGTTGTTATTCACGATTAAAATAGAAACTACCAATCATATTAAAAAACCATTAATAAAAATTATTGCTCTCTACTTCCAGTAAAAAAACGTTATCTATTTATTTTTTCTTAGCTTGTGTCATGTGTCGAAAAATTTAAGTTTTGTATTTTCACTGTTTCTTTATAAATAAAACAAAAACTACGTGTCCTATAAAAAAGTGATTAATAACAAATTTGTAGATATTTTTTGGATGCATAATGTTTGTCTCATAATTTTTTTCCTACCTTGCGTAGTTTGACAATAAAATAAATTTTTTTATTACTTTTTGTTTAATCGAAATTTGAATTATCAATTTTTCGAAAAAATTCAAAAAGTTGTTATGCTAATCTTGTAGGCTTTCGAAAATTAACATTTTACTTTTCAAGTACTATGAATAAGTGTACAGAGAATTTTTGAATCATGAAAAAATGTGACTGCAAAAACTTTCAAAATACGCTCACTTTTAGAATTTTTATCTAAAACGGCTGACCAACAAACTTAGAATTTAGCTTAGGACACTAAAAGAGTGTATCAAAGGCCAATCTTATATATTATTTTGTTCAAAAGCTATCGTGCTTATAGACAGACAAACACATTCGTTAAAATCTGTTTTTCGGTTTCATGGGGTCTCAAAACGTGAATTCTTGACAAAAACTGAGGGGGGGGGGGGCAAATTTTACAAAAATCTAATACCTTCTCTGATGAAAATGTATTAACATGAAAAAAAAACAATTTATTAATTAAATTTTTTAAACCCCACAAACAAGATGAAAAATAAATTAAATGACAAAAGTTGTGATTAGAATGTGCCCACGAAGCGGGCAGATTTTTTTTTGTTTTTTACTGTTAATCATGTTTTTCATGATTAGAGCCAAAACTATATATCCTATCAAAAAGTGGTTGATAACAAATTTGGAGGTCTTTTTCAAATGCACAATTTTTTGCTGTTCATCTTTTACCGTATTTTGCATAGTTTGGCCGAAAAATGTAATTTTTGGATTTTTCATAATTCTCTATGCTGTCAAAATATAAAAATTTGATTTTTCAAAAAATTCAAAAATTGTTATAATAATCTTGTAGGGCATTCAAAAAGCAACATTTGTCTTCTCTTGACTTTTTTTCATATCTTGCGTTATTTGGCCTAAAATGTTAATTTTCGTGTGTTTTTTTTTATTTTTGTAAATGCTATAACTCTGGTAATTTTAAATATTATAGAAAAAGTCATTAGGATAAATTGTTCGAATTTTTGAATACTATGAATAACCATACAGAGAATTTTTGAAAAAGTGGTCTCAAAAATATTCAAAATGTGCCCACTTTTTGAATTTGTATCCAAACTGGCTGGCTAACCAACTTGATCTTTAGTTTAGGACACTAAACGAGTGTACCAAAGGCCAATCTGATAGATTAATTTTTTCAAAATTTATCGTGTTCACAGACAGACAGACATACATACAGACAGGCAGACATACATGCATACAGACATACAAACAGAGACATTAGTAAAAACACGTTTTTCGGATTCAGGGGGTCTCAAAACGTGGACATTTGACAAAAACTGGGGGGGGGGGAGGTCAAATTTTACACAACTCTAATACCTTCGCTGATGAGAATGTAGAAATGAAAATTTGCAAAAAAAAACAGTTGAATTCTCACCCAAAATAATGACTTTTTGATCAAATTGTTGAATTTGCAACCAAATATTAAAAATTTTAACTGCAAATGTAATCTTCAAGAGGAAGGAAAAAAATACACGGAAAATAAATTATTAACAAAATTATTATATCAGGATGTCCGCTAGAGTGGCCCAAAAAATCACATTTGAGGAATTTTAACGGGCTTGTTGGCCAAATCGTTCTCGTAGGGCCGTAGGCAAATAAATGTATGCCTATTTTTTTATTTTCAAAACCAAATATTTTTAGTACTCGCTCTAGCCATTTTTATGTCTTATGGAGTTTAACATGTAAAATGTTTCCAATTTTTATTTCTTCTATTTTGGACAGGAAATTAAAAGTCAATCTCTTTGACATTTGATATACTTATTCACTTATCAATTAATACTGTATTTATCGCATTTTTATATCTCAGAAATAGTATGCAACAATTTTAGGCATATCAAAAATGGCATAGAATGGCAATATTTGGAGGCTCATTGTAACCCTCAGGTATAATTCTGTAACTTGACATTTTGAAGAGACATTCTTTAGACTATTGAGAATAGATATCTAAAAGAAAAATATTTAAAGTATAATTTACATTGAGTATAGAGTAAGAACAGATGATGAAAATTGAGACAATTAAGTTGATCACCGGCTGAAGGAACTGCAGGTGGACGGCTGCAAAAAAAGTTGACCCTCTGCCGGGCCTCTCATTGTGCAGCATATTTGTTGGGTCCCAAAATACGGTCACTGACAATGAGTTGAATGGCAGAGTAATAATAAGTTAATAAATCTATAGCTGCTCTCTGGGTTAAACCTATAGCTGGTGTAAGGACTTCTTCAAATCAGGAAACTTTGAAGCCTCAGAGCGAGTTCTAAAAATATTTTGTTTTGAAAATAAAAAAATAGGCATACATTTATTTGCCAGATTATTTTATGAACGAAATAAAAAAATTTGAAATTAGAATTGCAAAAATGTTTATTTATTATTTTGATAGTTATTTAAAGTGTCTTTTATAGACAGTTCCTGATTTTTGCAACATTTCTTCTCAAAATCGTTGAATTTTCTCTGAATTTCGCTGGAAAATAAATGCCCCGACTTTTCCCTACGCCTACGGCCACCCTGAGGATAATTTACTATTAATAGTTGTAGCCACACTAAAAGTATAAATACTTAAAAAATGCTTGCAAATGATCGATACAATCAATTAAAAACTTTCGCCCTATTTAAAAATATGCCACCAAAATAAATCGTGCTGTTTTTCCGAAAGGAATTTATGTTTAAATGTTTATAATAAAATATATCTTTCCTTCAGAACTGGATCATTTATTTTAGATTGCACTGATTTCATATGTTGAAATCTACAGTGACACATCGTGAGAACAGTAAATAGAATTCTGTCAATGTGATCTGAAGATCAATGTGACAGTGATTAGAATAAACGAATCGACATTCATAGATGTTAATTTAATTCCCAAGGAGTACTTGCTGATCCTGGATCTGGGTCCCAGAAAATCAATCGAGTGATCATTGGTCCTAAGTTTGGACTTGAAAATGAAGAGAGCTGAGAGGGCCTAAACTTAAAACTTTATAGACAGGCAAATTATGTAGATGGACAGCATCCATTTTCAATGTTTTAAATTTACAAGCGCGGTATTATTATTGATCTCACATAGACGTTGATCGATAAGTCGACGTGACGTCCCGAGTCTCAGACAGCCTTCCCAAATCGACCGCTGAAGTCGAGCATTTCACGCTGTTCCTCTCAAGCGTTTTTCTGATTCAGACTCTCTTCTACCAATCGTGTTTTGACAGAGCTTATTCGACGTGCCACGCATCCTAATCGGGTTTGGAACTCGTCTTCGACATTCAGGTAGTGACTGAGCCAAGTCCTGTTTTTCCATGTTTCACATAAGAAAGTGGCGAAAAAATGTGTAAGACACAGGAGCATCATGAACAAATTCCTTCCTCGACAACTCTATTGCAGTAATGTATTGTAGAGAAGAAAAAACTTTAAATATTTAATTAAAGTCAACAGTGAGCATGTCAGTTAGATGTCACAAAGGTAGCTAAACAGAATAAAAAGATATGGTATCTTTGATCTGAAATGTGAACCTCAGGTTATAACGATTTGGAAAAATCAACTGTGAAAACTTTAGGCTGTATAACGAGATGTAAACATTTTATTAATAGAAGTGCAAAATACGGCGCTATAATTTGGGAAACGAAAATGAAATATCAACTTAATACTATTGAGAAAATCCATGGATTCCTGAAGTTCCTGATGATTAGGAAGCAAAAGGTAAATTTCCTCCTTAGTACTAAGTATTTAGTACTTATTCACTCCTAGACTTTTAAATCGAAAATTATCCGGAATTTTATTGATTGTGCTTATCTCTTACTCAGACAAGCTTCAATAACTCTTTCAGGAACCGCATTGTAATTCCAGACAGCGACAAATATTTTATACTCACTTTACAAAAAACAATGTATATAGGAACTCACCTATTTGTAGATTGCATTCAACAATTACTAAATTTGTTAAGTTTACAACCAGAAGAACAAAAAAGGATATAATATTTGAATATTACAACGTTTTTTTGACATTGATGTCGTCGGATGAATTCAAAACACGCTCAGCAAAAGAATTTTATTAAACCAAAAGAACGGTTTTCTTGGATATACATAAACATTTCCTTGAATCAAACAAATGTTGGTTGGTGCAACAAAATATTTGATTTACCCCACATGATTTTATGCTGGAACAAACAAAGACTCCATCTACCAAAGGCTTTTGTTAAAAAAAAAACAAAAATTTAGATGGGTCAACAAAATCATTTTCTGAGTACAGAAGCACACAAATTCATTATCTGACATGGTAATTGTAAAGCATAGACGAGATGAGAATGAGCGATTATTGCGACTATTTATCCTGTAATTGGCTTTGGCTGTTGGGTATAATTTTGAATAAAAAAATCATACATTATTTGATTCTATTACATGGTAAATAACAGTTAATCAATTTAATCCTGAATAAATTGGATCAAAATGATATACAAAGATTTTAATACAGATTACGGATTTTTTTATTTGATCTGTAAATTATGTATCAGAATGAATCGAGTCTCAAGATGAATTGCCTGCCATGAATTTTCCTGAGTAGCATTTGTCGAGTATTTAGAAAACCGGTAACTAAATTTTTTATGAAATTTAAGATATTGAAATATTTCTATTTTTTGTTGAAAATGTATCTTTTTCAGTTGAAAATTCAATGTTTAGAAAAATAATCTTCTTGTTGAAATGTCCTGTTTTTATGTTAAAAATGCAAATCTATTTGGTGCGAAATTAATTTTTTGTAGAAAATTTGGCTATTAAACTATTTGGCAGAAAATTAACGTTTTGTTGAAAATTCGTATTTTCGGGTGGAAAATTAAACTGTTTTGTAAAAAGTTAAATCTGTTTTTTAGAAAAAAGTCAACTGTTTTGTCAAAAAATGCATGTATTAACAGATAAATTTTTCACCAAACAGTTGAGTTTTTCACCTGAAAATACAAATTTTCAACAAAAAACTATTTTTTAAAAAGTAGTTCCACTTTGACCTAAGAAATAAAAATTTATCTTTTTTACGTCAAGGCTCAACTACCTTGTTAACAATGTATTGCTTTGATTGCAGATTCATTATTTTATTTGAAAATGCATCTCTTTGTTTGAAAACTCGTTTGCTTTCTTTAAAATTAATTTTTTTCTGAAGACTTAACTTTCCATTTTCTGTTGAGAATATATTTTATTTAGTTAAAAATTCAACTTTGAAAACAAAAGTATTTCTTTCAAAAATTGTCTTTTTGTTTGAGAATTCATCTTCGTAAGTTGAAAATTGAACTGTTTACTCTTGTTGGTAGAAAATTAATTATTTGTACTGTAAAATTAAACTTTTTCAGTTATAGATTTACCATTTTAAATCAAGATTAATCTCTGGTTGAAAATTTAGCTCATTTATTGAAAATCATTTTTTAACTGAAATTTTAACCCTTCTGTTTTTATTTGAAAATTTATATCTTTTTGGTTGAAAATTTAACTATCAGGTTGAAAAGTCATCTTTTTTAGTTGAATATTTAACTATTTGGTTGAAAATTGAAGATTTTATAAAGCATTTTCTGTTCGAATTAATTTCGAGAGCCATAGAGATGTATAGCCCAATATATGAAAATTGTAATTTTTTTAACACCATAAAATTCAAATTTATCTAAAATATTCCTTATTGGTCCTAGCGAATAAGAAATCTTACAGAAGTGGAAGTCGCAACTAGCTATATCTGCAAAATCAGATTTAGCAATAAAAAATTAATTTCCAGATTCACTCTTAGTCTTTAATGTGCATAGATAGGACATGCTTTTTTCTTAACATCCAGTTTTATAAATATGAAGTCGTTCATCATTAAACTAGGACTTTCACTAAAAAGTATAACAACTGTCGCTCGACAGGTATGAATAAAGTTGTGTACAAATTAATTTTACATTTCCAAAATTCGAAAATTTTGATCTAAAGTTGACAATCAGCATGATAAAGTAATGGTGTAATCCTAGGATTTACTGTGATTCTAATTCGAATTTAGTAAAAAAAATATTTGCGACTTTCGCCAAATAATTTTTCTTCGCATCTGAAGATTGAAGCAGCTGAGACAATTGATCATAAAGGAATACCAAATACCCCTATCCGAATTAAAAAGCAACTTAGATTAAAAAATAATATTGATACAGGCGTTTTGCCTTGTCACACGATTTTTCTTTTTTATTTCCGTTAAGGGCTGAAATCTCATCGTTAGAAAAATCCTTAATCCGCTTTCGAGGACTTTCTTTATCCCCGAATACTTTTTGACGCGTCGAGCCAGCTTAACCACCTGGAAGACGAGGGTAGAGTGAACGCTGGTAGACTGACATTGCTCGTTTTGAGATCCGGTTATAAAATCCTCGAGATGTTTCGAGCGCCCTTGTAGATCTTCAGACATTGTTTCCTAAATCCCTGTCCGTAAAATAAACATTGTGGACCACCAAAGTCCTGATGACAAGCAAGATGCGATGCACATAATAGTGACATAAAAAAGAACCTTTTACCCTCTCATTCTTTACTTTTCTTCTGACCCAGAAAAGAAGCTAAACCTATAACAGGATCCATCTTCTTTCTGTATAGATGCTGACACTTCAGTTGACACTAAACTTTATTCCTCGTTAATGTTCTTGAAAGGTTAAGCCATTAGCTAGATTTTATATTCGGTTCAGTCAGAGAATACTCAACGCAAAAGACGGATTTTCGTCCAGTTCGCGCAGGCTTTCATAAAAGTGTGAAGTTTAGGCGTGGTTTACTGATTTTTAAGTTTCCACTTTCAACTCTTTAAATTCTTTAAAGGAATCCTTCCTTTTGAAATGTATAACCTCTCTCAAATTTCACGGCCAATTGTCCTGAGAGGAGCACAGAAGTATTTACTCCAACCTTTCCTGAAAAAACTGCGCGATGTTGAGTCTGCGGCAGTTTACCAATCTGCCGTATGAAATAAGAAAGAGGTTACTACATTTGAGATTCCCCCCCCCCCCCTATTCACAATGGTTTTCAATGTTTTAAATAGAAAGCAATTGCAAATCAGGTGACAAATCCCGAATACAATTATTATCTCATTTTATGTATGGTAAATTAAGTAAAGGTTGACACATTTCTTGGGCAAGGCTCTGAATTGCGTCTGAATTTTTCTACTAGAACCTTTAAATAGATTTTTTTTTTAATTTTCATTTACCGCAAAAGAACTTCAAAAAAATAATGTTAAAAATATAACGCGTAATTGATATTTTAATCAAAATAGATGAATTCCAAACAAAAAATGTATTAGTTGATATTTCGATAAAATAAGATTTAAAAAATAAATAAAACTCAGTTGAATTCATCCAGTAAAAACGAATTTTTAACGAAATAGTTGAATCCTTATCCCAAACAGATTAATTTTATTTTAATACATTAATTTTCAATATAATAGTTACATTTACGCAACCAACAAGCTGAGTTTTTAGCTAAAATGATGAATCTTCAGCCAAAAATGATCTTTTGAATAAAGTTTAATTCGATTTTCAATCAACTAATTCAATTTTGCCAGCAAAAATATGAATTCTGAACGAAACATTTGATTGTTATACTATAGTTTTTTTTATTTGAATGAAAAAAGGTAATATTTATCCAAATTATAAAATAAAACAATTATCTTTTAAACTAACTCAAATGATTCCTAAAATCTAGAAAAATGTTAAAAATTAAAAAAAACATTGCTTGAAAATCTTGCAGATTTTTTTCGACATTTTTAGAACTATTTAAAAAATTTGTTGAAATATTATATAATTAATTTTTCAAAAGCCAGCATTGACCTTTTCAAAAACTTCAAAAATCTAAATTTTGTTTCAAATTTCGAATTTTTCACCAAATTGTTTTAAAATTGTGCAAAAAAATTGTTTACAAATATTTAAAATTCTTTTTTGAGATTATTTTGCGACATATTTTAATATCTTTAAAACTTGAAATAAATCTTTCAAAATAAAAACCTAAATAGTTTTAAAACTTACCAGAAATCTTATTGTGGGTACCACTCATTGTAGCATTGTAGCAAAATTTTAAGAAAAGAATAATTTCCAAAGATTAAAAAATAATTTAAACTTCTAGTACATGCCATTTGTATAATATATACTTATAAGTAACATCGAATAAAAAGTGTGCATTACTCAAAACATTTGGTAACATAGTTCGAAGAGATTTAATAGAAAATATATAGAAAATGTGTGAAAAGGTTTAAAAAAGGGGAGGAAAATGGTGATCTTTGATTTGAAAAAGAATAAATAAATCTAAAAGTATTGCGTTCCTAGAACGATGAACGAGCTCGGAGATGAAAATGAGGGAAACTATATGGAAAAAGTTGAACAAAAGCATGCACCCAAGTATTTCGACAAGCGGCCCTTGCTGCATACGAAATCGGTGGGATAGAGTGCGGAATACTAATTCTTATGGTGTATATTTAGGGAGAAATCCAGAAAATGGTGGGAGTAAACGAGAGACATGCGAAGGGGTCAGACTCGATATTTGCATAAAAATACAGAAGCTCTTTGGAATAGATTCCATATTTATACAGATTTTGTAGAGTGAATAGAGTTTTTTTATTTAATCATTTAAAGAAAATTCAAAGATTTAACGAAATTACAAACTGTTTCAGACAATTATAAAAATTTAACAAAGATTTGACAAAAAATTCAAAGATCTCAAATATTTTAGAAGATTGCAAATATTTACAAAGATTGTTAAGATTTCACAAAGATTTTAAAAAACTTCCCAACAATTTCCAAAGATTTCCAAGATTTAAAAAGACTTAAAAAATTTCAAAATATTTCACAAGATTTAAAGTATTTCATAAAAATCTCAGAATATTTCAAAAATGTTATAAGGGTTTCACAGATTTGACAAAGATTTGACAAAGATTCCAATAGACTTCTAAAAATTAAAGAAGTTTTCAAAAAGATTCAAAGAAGATTTTAACGATTAAAGAAATATTTTACAAAGATTTTTAAGATTCCAAAATATTTCAAAATATTAACCAAATTTAACTAAAGGTGTCTAAAATTTCAAACAATTCACAAAGATTCTTAAATTTTTCAGAAGATAACAAAGATTTCAGGAAGATTTCAAAATATTTTATACAATTTCAAAAATTTTACGATGGTTTCCAAGATTTGAAAGATTTTACAAAGATTCCAATAGTTTTAAAAATAGTTTAAGACATTTCATACGATTTTAAAGAGTTCACAAGGATTTCAAAGATTTCACAATATTTCATAAGATTTCTAAAATTTCACAAGGTTTTCAAATTTTCAGAAGATATCGAAAATATCTTCTTTAAGATTTCTTTTAAAAGAACAACGTTTTCGAAGATGTCAAAGATTCCAATAAATTTCAAAATGTTTTAGAAGATTTAAAGAGATCAAAGATTGTACAAATATTTGAAGAAATTAAAAAAAAATTCACAAAAGTTTAAAAATATTTCAAGAAAATCTTAAAACAATTGACGATGGTTTCAAAGATTTTACAAATATTCCAATTGATTTTAAAATACTTCAAATTTAAATGACAACAAAGATGGTTGAAGAAAATTTCAATGGTTGAAGAAAGATTTCACAAAGATTTTAAAGACTGCAAAATATCTCAAAATATTTCAGAAGATTAAGCAAATTTAGCAATGAATTATAAAGTTTCAAATACTACACAACGATTCCCAAATATTTAAGAGGATTGCAAAGACTTCAGAAATAATTCAGGAAAATTTAACAATATTTCATACAGTTTCAAAAATTTTGCAAAAATTTCAAAAATTTCGCAATGATTTTTAAAGATTTTACAAAAATTTCAAAGGATTTAAAAATTTTCACGATGGTGCCAGGTGAAATTTTGTCGCTTGATTTATGTATTATTTTAATTATTATGGAAGCCTTGATTTTTATATTTCGAAATTTCGAACCAGTTTCTTTTTTTTAATACTGTAAAGTGAGAGAGGTTAAAGTGGTTGGTGTTAATTTCAGTAAAATTTTCCTAGATTTAAGCAAATTTAGTACTATTTGAAGGTGTCAAATGCGTTCAGGTTAAAAATATTAAAAGTTATTATGAGTTTGAAACCATATTATTTATTTTACAAAAAAATAATTATTTAAATTGTTACTCATTAGTATCAGTTTGGATTAAATGGAGACTTATCTTTTTTTAGATGAAAATTCAACTATTTGATTGAAAATTCTTGTATTTTTTGAAAATTCGTCGACGAGATCTCTATTAGTACCTAATTATAATTGCTATTAGTTTTTTCTCTTTGCATGGTCTTACATTAATATTTGTTTCAAAATATCGATTTTTCTATTTTTAAGTTGTCAAAGAATTCGTCTCTAGAGTGGGGAAAAACATGCGTGCTGAAGTTTCTTATTTTCTTTTCCTACTACCCTCTCTTTTTCTTTCCTAATTTAATCCAAGTGGTGTTAGAGAGGTATTTTTTTATAACTTGAAACAGAAACAACAATTATTTAAAAAACTTGAGCTAAGACTATGTAGAGAGAAAAAACTAACATCAATTAGAATTATTCATTACATACTTAAATTGAAAATTCAATTCTTTGTTAGAAAATTTATATATTTAGATGAAAATTAGTTTTTTGTGAAAAATTAATTTTTTTACTCAAAATTAAGTTATTACAGTCAAAAAATCATTTCTTTGGTTGAAAAAATTCTTTTTCACTATGTGTGTAGCAGTGTTCCAATTTAAATATGTGTTTTAGATTCACTGCAGTTGCATTTAATAACGTATATATATGGAATGCATTTGAAAAATATTTACTGATGCAACCTAATTCGAAAGCCATCGAAATCCAGATGCTCAAACTGCAACGTGCTTATTAAAGTATCGCAATTATTTTTTCAGGATTTCCGCTATTAAAGCAACTAAAAAATGGTGGTTCGAGTGTTTATGTAGGTCCCAACTATAAAGCCGTTAAAATACAAAGTAATTTTTTGAAAGTCATCCAATTAAGACGTACTTCAAATTTAACCTTCAATGAAAAAGTTTGTCTTTTCAATCAAGAAAAAAGTAAGCTTTTAATATAAAATGCAATAGTTAAATTTTCAATTAAGAAAAATTAATTTTAAATAAAGAAAAAAAGAAATTCCAACCAATCGAATTACACGAAAAAAATTAAAAAAAAAATTAAAATAGCTGAATCCACAGTTAAATAAATGAATTAAAAAATAAAAGTAATTCTCTACCCGGAGGTTTTAAAAAAAACTTGAGCTTTAAACCCGAAAAGTTTAATTTTTAACCGGAAATTTAACTCTTATGAACAAAGAAGAATTTTCAACCGAAAACATAGTTAAATTTTCAACTGAAGGATAAGGTTTCAATAAAACATGGAAACCTGGATATTTGACTTAAAAAAATTAATTTACAAAAAAGTTCAACAAGTTCAATTCAACGAAATATGATAGTTTAATCCTCAACCAAAAGATGAATTTTCGATAAAAAAATGTATTAATTTTTTGCCAAAAACACGAAGTTTCAAAAAAAGACATGAATTTTCAACCAATTTGTTGAATTTTAAAGACCATTCGATAAATTATCTATAAAAAAGTTGAACTTTTAACCCGAAAATATTATAATTAATTAAAAAAGTTAATTTTCTACAAAATAGTTAACTTTTTCAATAAGTGTTTTAGTTTGTAGGCAAATAGTTCAATTTTTTACCAAAATAATTGTATTTTAGGAAAAAATTTTAATTTTTGTGCCCGCTTCTTAAAGAGGAGAGATGAGTTGAGAGAAAAAATGTAGATTTAGAATTTTTGCAAAATCGTTTAAATGTGAATAAATCATATTTTCTGCTGCCATAAGGACTCAGGGAGTGTGTAAATACTGTAAAGTTTAAAATAACAAGAAGTACCATTTTTTCGACAAAAGTTCTCATTTAATGTCTAAATATTTGAACATAATAATCAATATTTCAGATTTTTTAAATAACTGAAGTATGAAAGCTTAAAATAGGAGAAAAAGGTAAAAAAAATTCCTTCATAGCAAACACACCTGACCATATGATTAACAACATATTTATGTCAAAGAATAATTTATAAATAAGAATTAAAACACAAAGCAGGTTATCTTATGAATGAAATATATCGATTAATATCTTCGAATATTTAGAACGCAGTCCCATAGATGTAGATTAGTAGAATAGCGTAATATTTTTGATACATAAGGTAATTGAAACTGCGCCCTTAGACTTACGAGACAAAGTTTTAAGCATGATTTGTTCTTCTTGTTGATTTATACCCTTCTTGATTATTTTTTATAGCAAATAATTGATTTTGTTTATATTTAAGTGAATATTTCAATAATAACGTAAGGAGAAAGAAAAACTCGAAGTACTTTTTTGTAGAACATTTTGGAAGCAATAGCTTTGTCTTATCAACTTTTTCAATATATCGTCTTGTTGTTGCAAAAATGAAGAATTTTTATTTTTTTAAACAAAAAAGAATTTTCATTTTACAAATCGTACATTTAGCTCGACCCCTCTGCCTATTCAATTGGCACCGTAGCTTGTGGACGACACCTAAAATACTTTAAATATAAATTAAACAAATTGATAGAATTTCTATTTTCTAATTTTCCCTAAAATAGTAATAATTCCTATGATTTTTAATTATGACTATTGATTTAAAATAAAAGGGAAAACTTCTGTTCAACACTGTACACACATGTTGCATTCAACCCCATAAATCAATCTTCAAACTTTAACCCTTTGCCTTTAGATTTTAGCAACGTTAGTCATTTGTTATGCTTTCGTGCGAAATAAATCAAATAGTAACTAAAGACCTCTCCTTTCGCGTGAGCTTTTCCACACGCACATTTCTTTTCTGACAAAATGAGTACTTTATTATTATTGTCAGAAAAAAAGAAATTTGAGATAGCAAAAGACATAACTTTACTTAATTCATAACTAAAAACTTAGAGCTTCAAATTATATTCCAGAATCCCATTAATCAACACATTAATTTCCACACAACAAAACATTTCTTGAACCGAAAAAATTGATTTCACTCTAAATATGAATCAGTGAGAAATGGGTTACTAAATCGATCTGTGAGAATTTTCACTGGTTCACAATGCCATCTCACTGATTCGCATATCTAGAAATAGATCACTGATTAAAATCAGTAAGAATTTTGACTGAAAATCAGTGAAATCTCACTCATTCAAATTTAGAGAGTTCTTAGATATACATAAAAATTTGGTTGATTCAATACAATATTTAATTTACCCAGCCACATTTTTTTGTTAACACAACAAAATGCTCCATCTACCAAAAGATTTGGTTAAAATAGTCAATAAATTTAGTTGGATCAACCAAATATTTTGTTGTCTACATCATAAAAATTTGGTGTTTAAACTTATAAAAATATCCATTAGTAGCTGTTCAAAAACTACACCAGGCTATTTAAAAATAAATGTCTATCCCTCCCCTTCTTTATCCTGGATCACCATAAGCCCTAAAGTCTCAAAGCAGGGGAAATATGGTAATTTTTCAAAAAATGGGGAAGTAAATTCTTTTAAATAAAATTAATGTCTAGGACGCATATTTTATTCAATATACGAATTTTTAACAGAAAAATTGAATTTTCAATTCAAACGAACATATTTTCAACAAAGCAGTTTAATTTTCGAAGAAAAGTGATGGGTTTTTAATAAAATAGTTCAATTTTGAAACAAACAAAAAATTAAAATGTCAAAGAAAAATTTGAATTTGGAAAAAATAATTAATTTTTAATAAAATAGTTGGACTTTGAACTAGGTAATTAGTTTTTCCATAAAATAGTAGATTTTTTATCAAAATAATTAAAATTTTACCTAAATGATGAACCTTTAGCAACAAAAACTAATATTTAACAATGAAGTTCAATTATTAACTAAGTAGTTTAGTTTAAAATAAAAAACAGTTGAATTGAATAAAAAAATACTAATCTTCAATAATATATTTGAATTCACAATCAAAACAGATTACTTTTTAACGAAATAATTGCCTTTTTGGCAAGAAAAGGTGAAATTTATAACAGTACAGTTAAAGTTTAAAAAAAAGTGTTGAATTTTTAAAGAAAAAAGAATTTTTAGTCAAGAGACAAAAAAAATGTGGACTAAATTATTTAATGTTCAAACAAAAATGTAAAATTTCTATAAAACAGTTCGATTTTTAGTCTAGAAATCTGATTTTTCAACCATAAAGTTAATTCTCAAGCATTAATTTCTAAGGTGAATTTTCTATAAACTAGTGGAATGTGCAAAATACGTGAATTTTCAACTAAATAGTTGAATTTTGAACTAGAAACCACCATTTTTGACAAAACTACAATAGTTCCATTTCCAGTTGAAAAAATTGATTTTTAACTAAAAAGAAACAAATAGTTTAACTTTGAACACAACAGTTCAATCTTTAACCAATAAAATGATTTTTTGGAATTAAATAGTTCAAATTTCGACTACAAATTTTCAGTTCAGAAAATTAATTTGCAACTAAAAAAAAGAATTCTCAACAAAACAGTTAAATCTAGAACCAAGTACTTTTATATTAAAGTTAATAATATTGCAACGAAAAATAGTTGGATTTTCGTACTAGGATTTACTGATTATCTTTATACATTTTATACAATAGTAGAGAGAAGCTAATCAAAATTCTCTTTATGCCATGATCACCAATTTTTTAAAACCACTTTAGTCTTGAAAGCAGTGCATACCGTCCGCGAGTTTATGATGCCGAGTATGATACTCGGAATGAAAACAGATGAAAGAAATTTGCAGCGATACATTGTTAAAAAAATATCAGCGTTAGACTGTAGATATGAACTATCGGTGCATAATGTTTATTTCCGCTTTCTCTACACGTTAAGCTCAACACAAAAATTCGCGTGATATATCCCAAAGCGCAAATTCGGATCGGATTGGCTCATATGTTACTTTTTTTAGCTCCATTATGCATTCACGGAATTGCGCACGCGATAGTCCTACGGGAATCACGATTACGACTCGCGACCGCAGACGCTTTTTTATCCAGAAAAGCAACATTGCCGACATATAGATATACTTTTAATCACTGGCAATATCGCGCGTATTTAGTACATATATGCTATAACGTTTATTTCTCAAATGATGCTGATAATAATTGATTTCCGTTCAAATAATTAAGAGGAAATCTGTAGAGTGCAAGATGCATTAGGAGAGCAATGTTTAATTAATTTTCAAAATGATGCAATCAATTAGAGATAATTATAATTAATATTTTGCTTTTTATGCGTCTATTTCCTTGTTTTACATTCCCTGCGTTTAAATAATTAGTAAATGGCTGTAGCTAGAAGATCTCTATTTTCAATATAGATATTGAATTTATATATGAATGTTTGTTTTATTTTATACATTTTAGGATGTAATCTATTGCAAAAAAATCCTTCTTTTAGTTGATGCAAAAATTATTGTTCAAATTTCAAAAAATAAAAAAAAGTTCAATTTCTAGCTTTTTTTCTTTCAAAACATTCTAATACATTACAAATCTGACTTATTCATTGCAATAGTACGATTAATTGTTTCTTATTTACGCGAGAAAAGTGTTTTCTACACTCAAAAAATATTAGTACAATATGTATCAAACTAAACACTTGGCTCAAATAAAAAATAAAATATATATTAAATCAAAAATAGAAATAGAAAAATAAAAAATATACAAAATCTCTTAAAAATTGTTATTGAAAACTTGCTTGGCTCTTCATTACTTGAAGTTGTATTATATCCTTAATTCGAAATTTAAAAAATTGAATTTACAAATAACACCTTTCAGTGAAAAACCAGCTTAAGAAGCAAATTAGTAAAAAAATTAAGAAATATTTCAGCTTTTAAATACACATGCGCTATTAAATTAAAACTTTTAAATGTTTTCAAATAAATTGTTGAAAATACTAAGCATATACTCGTATTATGTTAGTGCTTTTTGTTAGAAATCCGTATTAAAAAATAATTTTATTATAAAATCATAAAGTTTTGAAGAAGAAGGCTAACAAATTTTAGTTTGTACTTTTTTGTATTACTGGAAGTTAGCAGTATATATTTTCAAACAATTTACTTATATTGGTTCTCTTAGGGTTCTTTTGACCATAAACTAAAATTTCAAAACAAAAATCATTTAATTTTAAAGGTTCATAATGTAAAAAAAACTTTTAGGTTCCGTCAGAATTTTATACTAAAAATTGGCGTTTTGAAATAGAAATGAACATAATTTGAACAAAATTTTCAATTTATCACAGCTTCAAGATATATTAACGTTTTTCGTATCCAATCGGTTATTTCAAAGAAAATCCATTAGATTTTCAAGAAGTTTTACAATCTTGAACAATTTTCTGTTTTGAAATGTTAATATTTTTTTCGTAAATCATTATTATTCACAATTTTTAATAATTTTGGGTTATGTTGGTGTGTGTTCCAACTCAAATTGGTATTTTTTAAACAAAAATCATTTGATTCAACTGTAATATTATTTTAAATAATGCAATTTACCAGCTTGAATTATTTTAGATTGAATTAGTTTCTTTAGACAACAATTGGAATTTTTATTAAAAAATCAATAGATTTAAAACAAAAGTAATAATTTTTTTTAACAATTTTAGATTACGTTGGTGTTTTAGATCGAAAATTAGTATTTTAAAAGAAAAATCATTGTAATTTAAACAATATTTAAAATCTTCTATCAATTTTGGATTGTTTACGCTTTTTTCAACGAAAAATTGTATTTTTAATAAAACAACATTATATTTCAAACATTTTAACCAAGATTCATAACTATTTAAAAAATTGTAGGTTATGTTGACGTTTTACACCCGGAATCGTTATTTTAAGTAAACAATCGTCAGATTTAAAAGAATTTAAGTTTATTTTAACGTTTTTCACCGGAAATCTGTTATTTCGAAAATAAAGTCATTCAATTTTAAAGAAGGTTTACAATTTAGAACAATTCTCCATTATATGTTTAAATTGTTACCAATAAAAAAATTATTGTATTAAAAAAAAAAATATTTCATTAGTTTTAGCTTGGTGCTTGCGTATTTCTCACCGGAAATCCGTTATTTAAAAAATAGAATCATTCAATTTTTAAGGAGATTTACAATTTGTAACCATTTTTATTACATTTTAATTGTGTTTCTGGTCGAAAATTGGTATTTTTAATTAGGAAAATCATTAGATTCTTCAGATTATGATTGAGAATAATTATATTAGAAATTTTTGTACAATATTTGGTTTTATTGGCGTTTTATGCTGGATATAGGTACTTATATAAAAAGTTATTGATATTTTAAAGATAAAAATAGTTGAATAATAATTTTACTTCAGACTACCGCTTTTCACCTGAAATCGTTTATTTTGAACAAAAAACATTAAGTTTAAAAGAGGGTGTATAATATTTAACAATTTTCGCTCATGTTATGTTAGTGATTTTCGTATTTTAACAATGCGAATGTATGACAATAGATACTGTGAATTTATGGAATACAAAAAATGTAGTATTAATATTAATTTTATATTTTAATTTTAAATTCTGTGTGAGACAATAAATAATAATTGAGCGTATTGCGTTTGTTTTTGTTTTCCAGTTACAATCAATTTTTAATTGTAAAGGTTTCTTTTATGATTCGACTTAAGGTGGCATCTTTCAAATTAATAAACAATACATGAACAAATAATAAATATCAGTTTGTTTTTAATGAACAGAATTCTTAGAAGGTCCAAGAACATAATTTATAAACAAGGATTGTTTAAAATTTGATTCAACATTTGTAAAATATATCTACATTGCATATAAATTCAACATAAATTTAGGTACAAACTTATTGTAAATTCATTTTCCATACTTTATATCTATACTAGTTTTAAAACAGTTTTGAGGTATTTTTAAACGACAAAAATTATGAAATGATAGAATTTCGAGCATAATGTTTTAGAAAATGTATATAAATTAAAAAAAGTGAGATTATTTGTGTAGTAATTAGTTAAGTCAATCATTTAGACGAACAAGTGGCGAGTATAGCGAGGGTTAAATTTTTCTCCCGACACCCTCTAATGGGTATGCACATGTGGCTACACAGGGGCTGCTTCTGTCGCGTGTCCAACCATCGTAATTCAACGGGGTTCTGATCGCATGGTTTGCCACAAGCGCCCCAGACAGGACAGGAAAATAGCATAGCATCGATTTCTGAAACTGTTTGCTTTTAGATGGATTCACGTGGACCGTGATCGGCCTCTGCTGCTAGAATTCCCTGACAGGTTGGCCGCAAATTTACTTTTTTTCTCAATATAATCCGAGATTTAGTTTGAGTTTGCGACGGTATTATACATCCTGAGGCTCTAATAGTATTCTTATATGTGTATTTATTTATCGTTGCGCTTCAGTGACTATGCTTTAAATTGCCTTCGAGCATGGTTTTTATTTATCCCATAACTGGACAATAGATATGAAATCAATTTGGACGATATTTTTTCCTGTATTTTTTCATATATGGAGTAGAAGGGAGATAATTTAAACTAAAATTTTTTACATATGGTATTTAAATTTTAGATTTTTTGTTTTTACGTCACTCGGATGTTTTATTGTAAAGGTGCATATTATCTTTCAGAAGGTGTAGTTTTACAAAGGCATGTTAAAAATAAAGACTTGATGCATTTTTAATAATAGAGCTTTTCCTTTGAAGAGTTCCTGTAATAATGAAAAGATGTACAAAAGCAAAATATATTTGAAAAAGAATGATATTAAAATGTCTTTTAATATTGGAATAAACCCTTCTTTTACGTGAAAGAAAGCAGTTACTATTTTAATAGTATTATTGATTCTAAATTTAAAATTCATCTGCTATTTAAGAGAAGCTATAAGCAAAACTTTTCCACGCCGAAAAAGAAACTCGTAAGAGTTCTAAATTTTTAAAATAAATTTGATGCATCTAAGGGAAACATTAAAAATGATATACAACGCAAAAATTACTTGCTGAAATTTTCACAAATTGTTTGGAGCGTTCAAACAATTTTTCCTAGGGATTCTTAAATTTGTTTATTTGGAATTTCTAAATAGGGGGTATTTAATCATTTTTGTTGGTATGGAAAAAAGTAAATTTCTGATACTGTGGAATTTTTGAAAAAGTCAGTATTTTAAATAGAAAATTCACAAATAATAAAATTGAACATTATACCGAATTTGAAAATTCCCGATGCATTTTTTAAGGAATTTTTGATTTTTTTTAAATTTTACCTAGAGACATTTCCTTCTTTATACCAAAAACTTATTTTTATGCCAAAAAATTAGACTTTTTAACTCGCCCCTCGCAAATGACGATACTAAATGAATACCTAAATTGTAATTCTTGGAATGATAATTAAATATTCTTTCCCGAAGCCTGATTATTCATTCCTGCAATACCTTGAGTTGTATTGAATTAAAAAAATCAGATAAAATAACTCTAATTTTATTTTTTCAAACATTTAATCTGAAGAATCTCAGACACTCCATCATACTCAGATTAAGAAAACAACAGAAAACTTGTTTATGAATAAAATTATGGTTCGATCCAATAGAACCAGTACGCCACATTAAAATATTTAGCATGACATCACTTTTATTGAAGATTGCATTTTTTTCGCCTGGATCGAGACCTTGCGCATACCTAAGTGAATAAAATGGGCTTGACAATGATTGACTCGTTACATGAGTGAGTGTGCGATGGAGGCAGGAGATTGGAGGAAATCTGAGGCATTGAAATTCCATAGCACAGTTGGAGTAGACAATAAATTTAACAACGGATAAATTTAACCTATTGGTAGAGTCAGCTAGCAGGGCCCCCAGCATCACGATTAATTCGTAATGAAATCCTTTGGCTAAGAGGCGTGGCATCGAGCAGTAATCTAGTTCATCTCATGAAACGATGGGTGGGCTCGATGGGGACCATCTCGAGTACGGGGTGACAACCGGAAATAAAGGGCTGGCCCTGCATTAACGTCACCGGTCAAAGGGTCGGACGACTCTCGAGTATCGACCGAGACGTCGACAACGTTGAATTGCCGTTTGTTCCATACTATACGGCATACGCCGTTACAGCATGGGGGTCTTTTAAAAAACTACGTCACGCGGGAGGGGGAGTACAGATTTTGTGACGATTTTTGAAGCAAGTGGCGAAGTGGGGGGTAACGCGGAATCTCACATCATAGCATGGAGCATCCACATAATATGTGACGCTATTTTTAGTGATTTTTGACACACCCTGTAACGGGACCCTGAAACTGACCTCTCTCCTATTTTTAAATGAAGAATATAAATGTAATTTTATATAACTGTTTATCAAACAATGAATCAAAAAAAATCAAAAATCAACTATTTTATACTGCTAGAAAATACTTTTTAATAAATTCTTTGTACATTTTTTTTTATTTTAAAATATTGATATAATTTAAATATCAACTTAGAGTTTAGAAGGCAGACTGACTGAATAGGTTAGGGTTCATATATACGAACTATGTTAACCATTTGCGGACGTGTTCGGAACGCTCACGGATGGTAAATACACATAAATTTTATGAATTGTACTTAAGATGGCCCCTCTTTTCTCCTTTTTTTTAAAGAATTCTTTCTTTCCTGTTTTTAAGAAAGTTCAACTTTTTCTCCTCGTTTTTCTCATTTTTTTTTGCTTATATGTGAACTGATTTTTTTCTTTAGGTCTACCATTATATTTTTGGTTCGGAATTCATCTCGTTTGGTTCAAAATTCTACCGCTTGCTTACTTTTTTTATCACACCATTAAGCCAATTCCCTTTCGGGGTAGGCGTGACTCACTCGGTGGGGGAAAGGAGTAGTGTGTGGTTGGGTTAGAGAATTTTCAGATCGATCCAGAATTATCGTGTTGCCCAGGTTGCTGCTCAATCTCTCTAGCACTCACCCCAAGTGAAGATTCTCACAAAGTCGTTATGTAAGGTTCCCAACTTGGGTCCATTAGTGGACACTCTGTTTATTAACTATTTGCCAACATACTTTCCTGTCCTGGCATACTTCTCTAGCTTCTTTTATGTCCATGCACTTTTTCATGCAGGGTCTCGTGTTTCTGTGACTTCTTATGTCTCTTCTAACTAGGGTCTCATTCACACATTCTAACCATTATTTCCACTGTCTACCTTTGGGCACGCTGCCATTTACTTTACCTTGATACACTTGTTTCGTTAGTCGTTTATTTGGCATTCTCTCAACATGCCTGAACCATCTTAACCGATTTCTTTCCCATGTGTCTACTAGCGTTTCTTCTGCACCACATTCTTTTAGAATTATCTTGTTACTTACTTTGTCCATCAGAGTCTTCCTGCATATTATGCGCATGAATCTCATTCTCAATCGCGTTAATTTTACTCTCATCTTTTTCTTGATAAGTCCATGTCTCGCTACCGTATGGTAGAGTCGGTACAAATATAGAGTTATGTATTGCCATTTTAGCTTTATTTGATATATTTTTACTTCTGATCAGGGGACCTGCTCTACCAATAACCTTCTTACCTTTGTTCATGCGTCTATCTAATTCCTCATCTATCTTCCCCTCCCTAGTAAATAAGCTACCAAGGTATACGAACTTATCAACTTGTTTAATTCTCTCATCATTTGATAAAATATTGCATAGTGTTGTCTCACTCTTTCCCTCGAATACCATAGTTTTTGTTTTATTTGCGTTAATTTTGAGGCCCATGCTCTTCATGCTTGCATCTAGTTTATTCAATATTGCTTGTAAGTCCTATAGTTTCATCTCCGAATTGTCTCCTAAAATAG
>NC_046658.1:78912938-78925573 GCF_010883055.1 Belonocnema kinseyi | reverse complement strand
CTGTACTTTTGTTTCCTTTCATTTTTTTATAAAGCAGTTTCTTGCTTCCTTCAAAGTCGTTTTGTATTTTCATCTCTTCTTCTGCTCTAATTGTATCTTTACATTCCTTAACTAATCGTTTGAGTATCCTGTTTTCGTGTCTATAATCATTTCTACATCTATTTCTTTCCTCATTGCTAAGACCTGCGATGTTCAAAGTCCTCCTGTACGCTTCTTTCTTTGCTTTTTGGGCAGCCTGAATTTCATTATTCCACCACGCATCACCAGACATTCTTCCTACAACTGCGGTACCACACACTTCGATCGTACATCTAACAAGGATATCCCGTAACTTTGTCCAGGCGCCCTCTATATCTTTGTTCTATATACGGTCCTCCCATGTTGCCCTATCTATGCTTTCGATTATCTTATTTTGGAAATATATTTAAACATCCGGTTTCTGTAGGTTCTCAATTTTGATTCGCGTTTGTTTTGTTTTCTTGGTTCTCTTTTTTCTCCACCCCCGACCTAAGTTAATTTTTGAGATCAGAAGGTAATGATCACAATTGCGTTCAGGACCCCTCATGACCCTTGTATCTTTAATTAACTCTCTAGTCTTTCATTCGCAACAACAAAGTCAATTATACTGCGGTTATTTCCTTTAGACCAGGTGTACATGTGGATCATTTTATGCCTAAACCAAGTATTTGTAATAAACAGACCCCTTTCTAAGCCGAGACCAACTAATTTATCTCCGTTATAGTTTGTTCTTGGATCGTCAAAATTACCTAGTACACTTTCTGCATCCTGATTTTGGATGTTCACGCATCCGTTCATGTCTCCTACTAGAATTATTCTTTCCCCATGTTCGCAAATATTTATTGTGTCATTTAAAGTGTCCCAGAAGGCGTCTTTTACTTCTCTGGGATCACTATCAACTGGCGCGTAGCATACTATGATAAATAGTCTTCTGATTCCTACTTTCATTCTATACCACAGCAGTCTGGGAGAACCTTAATTAATATGTTTACAATATAACAATTTGGTTAAAAGCCATCTTTTTTCGTCAAAAATGCAATAACTTGGTTGAAAGTTAAACTACTTTATTAAAAATATTCTTTTTTCTGAACATTCACCTATTTGGTAAAAAAACTTAACTATTTTGTTGGAAATTCGTTTCAATTTTGGTAAAAAATGATTTTCTTTTAAGTTTAATTTTAAGTATTTCATTTTTGTTAGAAAATTAATTTTCTTGTTCAAAAAATCCACTTTGTGGTTGAAAATTCAACTATTTGGTTGAAAGTTAAACTACTTTATTAAACAAACTTTTTTGAACGTTCATCTCTTTGGTTGAAAGATTTATGTTTCTATGTTTTTGGACATTCGTTTCATTTTTGGTTAAGAGTTTTTTTTTCAAGCAGAAATTTGAGTATTTCATTTTTGGTAGAAAATTAATCTTCTTAGCCCCAAAAACCATTTTGTAGTTGAAAATTCCACTATTTGGTTGAATCTTGAACCATCTCCTTAAAAGAAATTTTTCTAGTTGAAGATTAATAATTTTAAATAAAAATTCATGTCTTCGGTTAAAAATTTAGTATTTTGCTAAAAATGTTTTTTTTCTTTTCAAATTGAAAATTCAACCATTTGAACGGAAATGAACTTTTTTGCTGAAAATTCATATTTTTGGATTGGAAATTCAACTGTTTTGTAGAAAATTCATCTTTTCGTCTTGAGAATTCAACAGTTTGATAGAAAATTAAACAGCTTGAAAAAAGTACTTCAAACAAATTTATATAGTTAAACTTCTTGGTTGAATTAATGCCTTTTGTTAAAAATTCCTCTATTTGGATAGAAAGTTATTCTTGTTTGATGAGAATTCATAATTTTGGTTGTGGCTTCAACTATCTCGTATAGAAATTTTGGTAGGGCGCCGGTTGGACCCCGATCGGGAAAAATGTGGGCCCGATAGGGTAATCAGTCTAGCGCCAGACCGTAAATAAAACGCCCTACCCGACAGGGCCCAGATCTGGGCATTCAAAATGGGGGCCCGATCTGGCCCCTTTAATTTTTTATTTCTGTAATTGGTAAAATGTCAAAACTTTTTATATTAATTTTTTTTCAACTTTGTATTTTACAAAACTTCAATTTTTCAATATTCTACATTATATATCTTTAAACATTATATCTCATTTTCATTATTCTAAATGACATTATCTGTTTGCATATTGCTTGAATTTATCGAAAAGAGTTTGCATTTCCAAGGAATGATTTTTGTTTGACTAATGCACACGGTGCAGGTGGAGTAGGATTTCAAATGTGGGGTTATGTTCGAGAAAATATAAAAAGCATTTAATCTATAAAGTAATCTCTATTTTCTCAATATCAGCAACAAAATATAAAATTCTAAAAAGCTAGGAAACATTTTTTTATTTACTTAAATATTAAATGCGTTCAAGATAATGACGCTTTCTTGAAAGCATTGCTGGAAATCTTCAGAAGCTAAAAAAGAATAGTGATGTTAATTGTAACGAATTGAAGCTTACCTTTGCCTTCATTGCGGGTATAAGAAATCTCACCAACAATTCTGTGATTCCCAAATCGCCATCTACTTTTTACTTTTGGAATTTTAAGTTTGATGGAAGAAAAACAATATCACGACGAGAAAAGAAAACTTGACATGATCTTGTCTAACTCTAACCTAACCCGACCCGACGTGGTTCTGAAACGAGCCACACCATCTGCCCGCTTGCGACCACAAGTGGAAAATCCGATCGGGCCCAGATCGGAACTGGGGAATAAGTTGGGCAATTTCTGCACGGGATTATGTTAAAAATTCTTCTTCTTTAGTTGAATTTATTAACAGACTAATCATTCATCTTTTCTGATTGAAAATGAACTTTCTTGCTAAAAGCACTTTTTTCAGGATTAAAAGTCAACTCTTTTCTCAAGCATTGAACTTTTTAGTTTAAATATTGAACTATTTTGTCGAAAATTCGTCTATTGGGTTAGAAAATTGATCTTGTTTGTTGAAAATTCATCTGTTTACTCGCGGTTTCAACTTTTTTAAATTTATGTTTCTTCCTTGAATTCAACTGTTCAATAATTCGTTTTCATTGTTGTTGAAAATTTATCTTTTTTAGTTATAAAATTCAACTATTTGGTTTAAAATTCAGGTATTTTTTTGACAATTCGTCTTTTGCTAGAATATTATTTTTTTTTACATTCATCTTTCCAGGTTAAATATTTAGCTACTTAGTAAAAAATATGAACCATTTCGTTGAAGGTTTTAATTCGTTTTTTTGACAATTCGACTATTTTGTTAAATTCATCAGCATTTATTTTTGTTTAATTTGAACAATCTTATATCTTTGAATATCACGGAGAAGGGTATTTCATGTACGCTGTAGTCTAGTAAATAAAATCGGGAAGTTTATACATTATTTCAATTGTATTTTATTGATTGAAAGTTTGTATGCTTCAATCTAACTTAATGACTGAAAAAGCCAGAAAATCGTACTTTCTTGATAGTTTCTTGACAAGGTTCAAAATTTTAGTTTAAATCATACTTGTTCCATGTTATTTCTACTTTTCAAAAAATAATTATTTGTTTAAACAATGAACCAGCTTACAATATACCGAATTTGGGGTACTTTCTAAACACTTTAGCCTAATTTATTAATATAAAAAGTAATTTTTTAAATTAAGTTATCTATTTATTTTTTAACAATTTATAATTGTACAAATTCAACTTTTTACAGAAAAAAATTGAGAGAAACTTTTGTTTTTTTCAGCCATCCGAGGCTTCATAGTTGAAAAAGCTTCCGCCTAGACCAACCATTCTCTTAATTTATTGCCTACTCTAATCGATAGAGAATTATAGAGAAGTCGTGAATAAACCCCAGCCGCGCGTGACTTCCCGAAATTTGTCCATAACGATTAATTGAAGTGACCGAAAATCTGTAATCTGTCGCGGTTTAATAATGGTCAAAGCACTCAGATGTGGTTACGAACCGATAAAGCTGAATTACGTTACGTGATGACATGCTCCATCGAAGAGCTCCATCAGAGCGCTTTTAAAGGCACAAAAATTATTTGCGTGTATTAATAGATGAGCAAAACTCGGCCCAAGAGCATTCAGAAACCAATTTTGTTTAATACAAAAAAAATGTTGCTTTAACCATAGAATATGGTTGTTGCATATGGTTATTATATTCTGTAATATTCAGAAGGGTCATTCTATAATCTCAAAGGTGCCAAATTCGGCTGGATTTCAGAAAATTTAAAATCCATTTAAAACTCAGCTCTAGAAATCAAATAGCGATTACATCAGAAATTTTTTTGTTTAAATTAAAAAAAAATTGAAAGTTCAACAAAATTTTCTCAAATCCAGAAAAAATTGTATGCATTCGTTTTTCTAGTGAATGTATAAACTATACATTTAGCAGAATTAATACTATAGTAGTGATGGGTAAGTTACTGTTTAAAAGGAACCTGTTATTGTTATCTTTACGTTATGAGAAAAGTAACTAGTTACCATTACCGCTATGGTCTCAGCATGTAACTTTTTCTTATTTACTTTTGAAGAAAGTAATTAATCACTTCTTAGACCCTTTTTAAAGATAAAGTTTCTATAGTCACTTTGGTCAATAATTTCTGAATTTACTGCATTTTTTTATATTTATTTGAATTCTTTTGAATTTTGTCTGAATTATTTGAAATTCCTTTTAAACGCTTCCTTAAATTCCTTTAAATTCAATAGATCTTTTTTTATTTATATTTTTTATTAATTTACCCTAAATACTATGAAACAAACTCACTTTTAATTCTTATGAATTTTATCAAGCTTTTACTCACTAATTCTATTCACTTATATTTATCTGAATTCAATGGAATTTATTTATATTCAAAAAACTTTGTTCTACTTAATTGAATTATTTCTACTTTTTCTGATTTTGTATAAATTTGATCGAGTATTCCTGAATTCCCTTAAATTCTTCTAAATCCACTCAAACTTAACTTAACTGCATTTTTGACATATTTTAAAATTGTTTTGCATGCATTAGCAATTTTTGTAATTCATCATGAATTTTGATAAATTTCCAAGAATTCTGCTCGCTTCCTTTGAAATGTCTTAATTTTTCTCGAATTTTTTCGTATTCATTATTTTTTTTAAAGTTTGCTTAAATTCTGTTAGGTTGGCTCTGAATGCTGTTCACTCCCATTCAATCAACATTTTTTGACTATTGAAACTCTGTTTAATTATATTCTTTCAAATCCAGTCAAATTTTAATATTAAAAATTCATTTTCTGGTTCGGTTGATTCATTATTTAAGTTGGAAATTCATGTATTTTTCTGACTTTTTGTAAAACATTTTCAGTTCCGGCGTAAGCATGACTCACTCGGATCACTCCTCTGACCCAGGTGGCTGATCAATCTCTCTGACAATCACCCCGCGCGAAGAGCTTCACAATGTCATCATATCTCATTGATCACACAAAAATACGAGAACTTAATAATAATCATATAGTAATATTGACTTTTACTTAAGACTTGCACTTTACTCTGAGCTTTCCACGAGGGCCCATTAGTATCCGGGGTCTTTTGTTTCAAGCGTCTTTCACTCCAGTGACATTCTTTATTACATATTACTTATAAAATATTTTTCTCCACGCTTTCATTTTTTTGCATCCAAATTAAGCTTCCTTTACGTCCATAACATTTTTTAAAGAAGCTCTTGCGTTTCTAGAACTTTTTATATCTTTTCGACCTATGGTCTCATTCAAATATTCCCACCATTATTTCCCCGGTCTGCCTCTGTGTAAGCTACCATTTACTTTACTCAAATATACTTATTTTGTCAGCCGTTCTTCTCTCACTATCTCAATATGTTTAAAAAGAAAAAAATAATTGCCAGAACTATAGAGATTTATATCTTTTTTTCGAAAAATTTGGATTCTTCTCCCATCCTGAAATCAACATTTTCAAAAACATTTCTTGGTTTATAACTATTATATCGTTTATATTTTGGATCCGCAAAAGTGGATTATTTTATATCTAAATTTAATAATCGACTATGCCGATTCTTGAAGATTTGAAATTTAAAATATCCTGATCAAATATTTTGTTTTGTTAAAATGATTGACGTTAAAAAAAACCTCTTCTAGGGAAGACTGGTGAATAAAATTATTCCATCTGAAAGTGGAGAGCACTCTAATCTTTATTTCAGTGATTGAAATCTGTATTCCTCTGCCCCGAGGGGAATCTACGTTCATGTCCAGTTGTCGATCAGAAAATCTTGATACTAAAGTTTGGGCACTCCTTAGCACAAAGAATCTCTGTCTTTGCGACGTGCGCGACATAAAAATTTTGGTAATTCGATTTCGACCACACTGTAATAAGTGTGAGTCACGTTATTCGTGAGAATGTATACTAATTGCAATTTGAACTCACTTCTTGCAAGCTAAGCACGTTTTTCACTCCTAAATGAATAACAATTTCTACTATTTCGAAATGTAAATCAGATATCTGATTCTTGAAATTAGGAACACAAAGATGAAAAAAGCTAGGAATTATTATTCCTATCAGAAGAAGTGATTCAATGGAATATGAATAAACCGATAGGTAATTTTGAATAATAGGGTCATGAACGTTATTGAATATTTCATCAGCTGCGGCACAAAATCTATATTTGCTTAGATATAATTATTATGGTTCCAATACTAATTTTCTTACTTTTATCTAATTATTACTAAATATATGAATACTAATTTATTGATTTTATGAAAACTGATATTAATGATTTTCCTAAATTACATAACTGTTTTTATTTATTAATTCCGAACCACCTACCTCCCTGTTGCTTATGAATTAATGCAGTAGTTAAACTTTCAACGAATTAGTTGAATTCTCAACCAAAACGGATTAATTTACAACAAAAATATTTTATTTTTGACCAAAAAAGATTAAATTTCTTCCATAAGAGATGGACTTCAAAATGGAAATGGCGAATTTTTAACACGAGTTTTATTTTCAACCAAAAGAGATTTTCGAGTAAATATACCCAGGTGAAAAACTTATACATAGTTTATATCTATTGGAATAAGACAATATTTTCAATTTGTTTTATGAACTTTCCTATGAAAAATATGAGTGTTTTGTCCACTATATATAAATTATATATAACTTTTTCACCTGGGTAGAAAAAATCCATTATTATCAAAAACAAGAAAACAAAAATGCCAGCAAATGTAGTTAAATTTTAAACAAAAAAGTTTTTTCCAGTCGAACAGTTGAATTTTAAACCTAAAAAGATTAATTTTGAACGAAAAATGAAATAGTTGATGTTTCTACCAAAAATTGCTTTAACTTTCAATAAAAAATGGTTGAAATTAACCAAAAAGCCCAATTTTCAGGAAACTAGTTAAATATTCAACAAAAAGGGAATAATTTTTTACCAAACATTTACATGTGTTACATAAAAATTGATTTCCTAGAAAAAAATTAACAAAATACAAGACTTTTAAATCAAATACATTAATTTTAAATCCAAAAGTTTAATTTTCCATAAGAAAAGAAATTTTTTTTAAGGAAATATGTACATTTTAAACAAAATTATTAAATTTTTAAATTGGAAAGACGCTTGTTCTAGAAAAAGGTAAATTTTCAATCCGAAAATATGAATTTTCGACAAAAAAAATCATTTTGAACCAAGCAGTTGAATTTTCATCTAAAAAGTTTAATTTTTACACAAAATATAAAATTTTTCAACAAAACGAAAATTGTGACTAAAACTATAAATTTTCAATTAAAAAACGAATATTTGACATAGTTGTTTAAATTTCAACCAAGATGTTCAATTTTCAACCTTCAAAAAGAATTTTGAATGAATAAAAAAATATAGCAATTTTTAATAAAAAAAAACAGTCGAATCTAATGAAAAAAGTAATATTTTAAACAAAAATATTGAATCTTAAACTGAAACAGATGTATTTTCAACGAAATAGTAAAAGTAAAAAAAGTCGTTAAAATTTAAACCAAGAACTTGCGAATTTTAAACCTAGCAAGAGGCGTTCTAAACACAAAATGTAATGGTTGACATTTTACCTAGAAATATTTTTATTTTTGATCATAACAGGAGAAAAGGGCGAAATGTCTACCGGAAAAGCGGATTTTATAAATCAAAAAAAGAATTTTCAACAAACAAAAAAAGTATCCAAATCAAAAGAGAAAAATTTAGAAAAAAAATTGTTGAAGTTTCAAGCTAAAAATATACATTTTGCAAGAAGTAGATTAAATTTTCAACCAAAAATGATGAATTGAAAAAAGTGTTGTTGATTTTTCAACAAAACTATTAAATTCTGAAGCAAAAAATATGAATTTATTAAGTAATGATAGACTTTTCAACGGAAAAGAATGATATTTTAACAAAAATAGTTAGATTTGATTATTGGGTTCTACTAATTCAGTTTGAATTTAAGAAGAAAAAATAGAAAAAGGGGAAAGAAAGGGGAATGGGAGACAAATTGTGAAGTTAGCGATAAATAAATAGGAAATTTTATAATGTATAGATTATAGAATAATAGTTTAAATAAGCATTGAAGTTTATTTTAAACACTTCGAAAATAATAGGTTAGAAATCTGGAGATTTTGCTTCGAAAATTAAGTTAATTTTTCAGGGAACACTTTTTGATTTGAAAGTACACAAAATGTGTCAGACTATACGCAGCATTTATTTATTTTTTAATTGAAATACTCAGTTTTTCTTGAAAAAGAAGTGAGATGTGAAAAAATCTTAAGGAAGCCACATTATTCCTTGGAAAAACTTCTGCAAAAAGATCCTCTCAATCAGTTTTAATCTCACTTTGTTTTCTTAAAAAACTATCAAATTTAAATAGATAAATCTTGTCGATGGAATTGTCGGAAGATATTTTTTATCTAAAAAATGTCACCAGCCTATGATTAAAAGTTTTTAGTGTTATACATTTTTGAGTCCCGAATTCTGAGAACATGCCTAGCTTTTCTACTTAAATTACTATTATCGAGAACAAGAAAGAAGAAGAAGAAATTTATGATGAAATAGAAAAATCAAATTTTTCAAGGAAACGATATGAGATGAAAAATAATTATTAAGGGGATCCTTTTTTTAAACCTTTTTGAAAAGAATGATTTTTCTCATAACTTTTTTTTATTTCTCGCTTTATTTTCGAGAAAAACTGGGTAATTCAATTTTTTGACAATAAACATTGATGTTTTCAAAAACGGCCCAGGAAATGTTTTTGCTTTTTATCGCAAAATAGTTTTAAGACATCCCAGATACAAAATCAAGAAAAACAGTTCTTAGTGTTTGCACGTTTGGGTAGAAATCGTTTCAACGGAACCGTGTTGTATAATGGAGAAATAGATGAAAACTACATAAATACATTGAAAATTTGTTCCAATTTTTTTATACGTATCTCTTAAATGTAACACTGAAAAAAACTGGTGGTTCATTAAAGTTGCGGTTTAATCAAAAGTTGGTTTCTTTTAGAACTTGAAATCCAATAGATACAAATGGAGACCCAAAGGTGTTACTTTGGAGGACACTTGGAGTATCCTTCGGAATAAATCCATCATTTTGTGTGACTTTTCAGCAAGAGGGGTTTCTTTTACCTGCAGCTCTTTAGAAACCAAAACTTGATTCTAATAGAAACCCCAATTTCTTCTATATTTTTTTTTTCACCGTGCAAAGATCCGATTCACTTTTATATCAAAATTTTATACAACGAGATTTAGTGTGAGATCAATTTTTATTGATCAGAAAGAAGATCACGATCGATCCAGTTAAATAACAAAATAATAAGTAATACAAAAATGTGCCTGAAAGCACTCAAGTTGAATGTTTCAAAATCAAACATTGAAAACTGGTTCGAACAAAAGTAAGTCCCAAATGGACATCGGGAGACCCACAAAAGGCAGTTCGGTCCAGGCGAGGCGAGGCGCCTAAAGATCAAAGTATAATAATTGCTGAATAATGAGCGGGTTGTTATAGCGGCTTTGTCGGCATCTCTGGGTTGCCAGGTGTCCATGAATGCGGACAATAAATACGTTCTGATGGATCTCGGAATTTAATGAAGAGGCGCTCGTGCGCATGTACATTTCGGAGACATCGTGTACCTAACTCAGATCAGGCAAAGGGGACGTCCCAGCCAAATGGGGACAGAGGGAGCCGACTGCCGACAATGTCCAAGGACAAAGCAGGACGAACAACCCTCGTGTATGTACTTCATGAACGCCATGATAATTTCTTTTCTAGTTTTCACTTACACCCATATGCACTCCCAGCAAGCGTTCCTTTAACGCTACTCAGCACTCTCGTCAAGAACATCATCCCACTCAAACTTTTTTTATTGCAGTTAATCTGTTTACGCATTTATTTCCTCATTTATTACCAACAATTATTAAGGATATTTTAATCCAATCATCACGTATTTCATCAATTACATAAGCACAGAAAAAAATGAAGGATAAAATTTACCTTGATTCCCAGTTAAAAATTACCTGAGACAAAAATTAACTTCACAGCATAAATTTGGGACCCGTTAATTTTTCGGAAGGGTAAGAATTAAGAAAGGTAAGATTCAGAATGGGTTATAATAAATAATGGTAAAACCTAGAAATAGCAAAAAGTCGGAAAGAGGAATAAGTCGGAAATCCAAAACTTTGAAAGGTCTATTCGGAAACTGAAGAAGCGGTATGGGTAAAAATTCGGAAGCGTTAAAATTAGGAGGCTGAACAATTAGGAATAAGTAAATATACGGAGAGGAAAAATTCGGAAAGCAGTAAAATTCGGAATTGTTAATGAATGCATCTATTAACTGGTGTATAATTGTTTATTTATGGTAGCAAACAAATATTTTATGCAGTAAATTTAAATATAATATCATAATAAAGTTATGTTGTACGTTGAAAATTGTTTTTAAATTTTATAATGATAATAAAAATTATTCCTTCGTGAAAAATGACAGATAAAATAAATTTATTATGATATGAATATGATATTTAAATTTACTGTGATAAATATTTGTTTGCTACCATAAATAAAAAATTATACACCTGCTAATAGCTACATTTATTTACTATTCCGAATTTTTATACTTTCCGAAGGTATCCTCTCTGTATATTAACTTATTCCTAATTGTTTACTCTCCTAATATTAACGTTTCCGAATTTTGACCCTTTCCGCTTCTTTGATTTCCGAATAAATATCATTCAGAGTTTTGGATTTCTGATTTATTCCTTTTTCCGAATTTTTGGTATTCCTAAGTTTTACCATTATGTATTATAACCCATTCTGAAATTTTACCTTTCTTAAACTTTATCCGTTCCGAAAAATGAACGGGTCCCTTCCGTATTTTGTGAATTATGCCTTATTCCTCTTTTCGACTTTTTGGTATTCCAAAGTTTTATCACTATATATTAGAACTCATTCTGAAATTTTACCTTTCTTAATTTTTATCCATTCTGAAAAATGAACGTGTCCCATAAATTTTACCCAAATATCGGTTAAAGTTTCTTTTGTTTTTCTATGACAACACATGTATTTTGAAAGACGCGAAGTTGTCTGAATAAAACTTTAACCCTCTAAAAAATTACCCGCAACAAATGTTATCTTTTATTTATCTTTTATTTATTTTTACTCAACACCTTCATTTTAGCATCAAAGTGCATAAAATATTAAACCAAAATATTCTAAATGTTCTTCCCTTTCTTTTTAAATAGTTTTGTTCAAAACTTGATGCGCTTTCTTTTATTTTCAATTACAACAAAATCGGAGTAAAAGGGTCAACTTCCAAGGGTCATAACTTTGGATCTGTAGCTAGAACATTCTTTTACAGGAAATCGAGGCTGCTTCCACTCATGTGCAGCCAATTATTTTTTGAGGTGTACAGAAATATGTAAATTTTCAGAAAAACTTCAAAGTACCATTTTTCCGGGAAAAGTAAAACAAGGGCATACCTTATCAAAAACCATATATCGGGATCTCTAATAGCTAGAATACTTTTTTTTAGTTTTGCGAGGAATATTCCCCCCAATTTTTCATCTGTTAAGGAGCAGTACTTAAATTGCGTAACAGATTATAGGCGCTCTCCAAGACACACCTACCCTACTGTAAGATACCGTAACCAAATATATTTCTACGCCCCCCCCCCCTCTTATTGTACGTAATTTTTAGTTTCTAGAAATATTTTCTTAGTCAGGGTGTCCGAGAAAATCATTTTCAAAATTCCCTGATTTTTCCTTGACTATTTTTTCTTTTTTCTTAATCATTAATATTCAATATAGACAGACTATCACTTGAGAAGAAAATGTCAAGCAACTAAAACAGATCAGTTTTCAGTCATACATTTGTACCCCTAATTAGAAAAAATTGAATTTTCCACCGAATAAAAAGTATTTTTAAACGAGAAGGATGAATGTTGACAGAATTGTCGAATTTTGAAGAAAATGATTCAGTTTTGAGCCAGGTAGTATAATTTTTGACAGAAAAATAACCATTAACAACAAATTTCATTTTAGGCGTCGCGACTGGAAAGAATAAGTATGCACACATATTCATATACACACATATGCACATGTACGCACATGTACACACATACATACATACATACATATATAT
>NC_046658.1:78893169-78912838 GCF_010883055.1 Belonocnema kinseyi | reverse complement strand
AAAAATTGAATTTTCCACCGAACAAAAAGTATTTTTAAACGAGAAGGATGAATGTTGACAGAATTGTCGAATTTTGAAGAAAATGATTCAGTTTTGAGCCAGTTAGTATAATTTTTGACAGAAAAAGAACCATTAACAACAAATTTCATTTTAGGCGTCGCGACTAGAAAGAATAAGTATGCACACATATTCATATACACACATATGCACATACCAGCATTTTAATCTTTTAATACTTTCGAAATGTAATCTTTTATAAACAGAATAAAACTATATTTCAGATACAAATTTATTAATTTATTGTAAACAAAATATCTCTTTTCTACTAAAAAGACAGCTTTTCAACAAAATACTTGAATTTTCAATCCAAAAAAATAAATTCCCAACAAAAAAATGTCACAGATTATATTTTAATAAAAAAATATCAAACTTATAAAAAAAGAAAAGTTTTAAAACTACAAAAACGAATTTTCAGCAAATGAGACTTTTACTGAAGAAATAATTAAAACCTTATCTAAATTATTGAACCTTCAAGCAAAAAATATGTCTTTCTAGCAAAAATTTAATTTTCCACAAAACTGATGCACAAAAAATGCTTTTTCACTGAACAGTTAAATTTTAAACAAAATAGTGAAACTTTCAATCAAAGAGATGAATTTTCAATTAAAAATATAAATGTTTAATAAAAAAAAAATTATTTCTAAAAAAAAAGTGCTTCAACCAACTCTTTCAAACAAAATAGTAGAATACTCAAGCAATAGTTGAATTGTTTGTTTAAAAAAATTTCAGTTGACTTTTCACAATGAAAATATAAATTTTTAAAAAAGAAATAAGTTTATACGAAAAAAAATTCAATTTCAATTAAATAAGACTCCAGTTGACTTTTTAAGATCAAAATATAAAATTTTAAACAAAAAATTAATTTTCTATGCCAAAACAATTGAATTTTCAGGCGAAAAAGAGGAATTTTTTAACCAAAAAGTATGAGTATTTATCAAATTGATTCAATTTTTAACCAAACGTTTGTATTTTTATCTAAGCTCAAGAAAGATGAAATTTTTCTTAGAACAGATGAAATTTTAAGTTAAACAAAAAATGTCAAGAAAATAGTTGAATTTTCATCCAGAAAAGATTTCAGTTCTCTTTTTAACACCAAAATATTAAATTTAAACAAAAAGTAAACTTTCTGCGAAATAGTTAAATTGTCAACAAAACAGCAAAATGTTCAACCAAAAAGTATAATTTTTAAACCTAGGTTTTGAATTATCAACCAAACCCTTACATTTTTATTGAAGAAAGATGTAATTGCTGCTAAAGCAAGTGAATTTTAAAGTCAAAAAGATGAACTTTCAAAAAGGAGTTGAATTTTCAAACGGACATTTGCATTTTCATTTGAAAAAGATGAAATTTCTGCTAAAGCAGGTGAATTTTAGAATCAAAAAGATGAACGTTTCAAAAAGGAGTGGAATTTTTAACAGAACAGTTGCATTTTTACTCAAGAAATATAAACATTTAAAAAAACAGATGAATTAAACAAACAAAATAAAAAAAAAGTTAAAATTTCCCAACCAAGAAACACGTCTTTTTAAGAAAATTGTTAAATTTTTCACCAAATAATAAAATCTATAACTAAAAAGATATTCTTCAGCAGAATGTTTCTGCGAATTTTGTAAAAATTACGCACATGAGTGAAGGTTCTCCTTCTCCTTATCGAAATAAAATATCTCGACCCCCCCCCCCCCCCCCCCCCCCCCCCCTTTGAGCTGTTATGTAATTTAAGTACGGTGTAAGTGTATATACCACGTAATATGCACTCGACCCAAGATATTAAAAGAGAAACAGGTATTTAGGATCATCTTTTAATCCTAAAATAAAGGGATTAAGCAACACAATTCATGAGGTACTTATGTATTTAACTCAATTTTCGAAGTGATGATTTACTTTTCCTCACATGTAACTAGGTTTTTTCGCTACAATATACTTTAAATGAATTAATTTCTATATATTTTCCAATTTGATAACTTATTTTATTTTATAAGAAAATAAACAGAACACTTAAACCAACTCTCGATAAATGGAAATCAACTAGTAAAGATATTCACTAATTTAGTGGTAAAAAAACTACATATATTCACTCATTGAGGATGTAATTGTCTTACTTAATTGTTGAAGATGATAAAAAATAGTAATTATAAACTTTAACTCCTGAATAAGCTTGTTTTCTTCTTCTATAGTTTAACAATATTCATTGTTCTATTTGAAGGTTCAAACTAACGTATTAAACGAGAATACTTTATTTAAATAAAGAATTCTTTTTAACTGAGCACAAAATAAACTTTGCTGCCTCAGAAAAACAATATTTTGTTTTTGTGTTTTGGTTCTAGTTTTGTGACCAAACTGTTATAGAATTCTGTGATAACACCGTTCCGTAACAAACAAGGGAATTACCTAAATGTATGGTAATCCATTACACCATTTTTTACTCAACCTTAAACGCTCGTAATATAACAACAAATTTCGCCTCAGGTGTTTGTGTGAAAAAAAATACATACAAATTTGAATGCGTGTAATGCTTTTTCAAAAACTTTATACGATCGTTTTTCAGCTTCTTCATACCGGTTTTTTCGTAAAATATCCGGCTCGAAGGACCAATGCTTCGAATTAGTGTCGATTATCATCGAGCAAGTGATTTGATGAACACAAGAAAACACAAATTTAAAATGAATAGTTATTATTCTTTTTATTTCTTAAAACCCAAGTTATTAAATACACATCTAGATAATTAGCAGCGAAAATATAAAAAATAATGATAACATTCAGACTGTGTTTATACTGTCTCTTGACAAGTTCTCATTATTTTTCACAGTGGGTTAAGACCTTTTTTTTGACATGTGGTTTACGACCTTATACAACTCGATGGGAGATATAAGCCTCAAACACATAATTTAAAAAATTGATTTTTACTCATTCACTACTGGTAGAATTTTAGTTTTATTTTACATTCTAATCTATATATAAAGGTTTAACTTCTTTGAACATATTAGTTAGCAATAAAAATATTGGTTCACACCATCCTTTAAAACTTACCTATCTAAACTCAATCACATCTGGGTTTTTTTATGAAACCAAGATGTTTTACAACCTACTTTAAATCTCTGAAAATCTGCATTCTAAACATAAAATTCCTGCCACATCCCTACAAAATGAATAAAAAAACAGCTCTTTAACATAAACCGCTTTTTGATCCCTGTTAAAAGCCCTTACATCGCGATTTAGAGAAATGAAAGTACATTTAAAAAGAAAGCAGACACGTAGAACGCAGAAGACGTGACGTTCGAAATGGAACAACACAATGAAGGCAGAACAGGGAAAAAATTCCGACTTCCTATCACCAAAAGATCAAAGAGAGACTTCCCTCTCAGTTATGGCGCGCTTCGGCACTCAACAAATGATTTCATTTAAAAAGAATTCTCCATCCTACCCTAACTTCAACTCTATTTTCGCTTTCGAAGCTCATAAATATCTTGACATATCATCAATCGACATTTCATGCAAATTATCGTTCATCGATTCCCAGATTCCTTACCTGATTGTCGATTAGATTGTACGCTAATCCATGCAACCTCTCGTCTCTGGAATGCTTGATAATTAGATAATCAGCCAACGAGAATCAGATCGATGCTCCTTGATTACGATCCAATAATGCACTAATCTTCACAAAAGTCACAGAAAGCGTTATATAAACCACCTCCTCTCAATGCTATTTCCAGTTTCCATTCCAGGGTTTTCCAGAAATCATGTCCACATTCTACACCTCTTTAAACATCTCACTTATCTCACTGACGTACGAGATACGCGCACTTTATCTCCCGTTTCCTTAAACTTCACCTTGAAGATACAATTTTTAGTTCAGGATACAGAGAGTGTTTTTCTAGGTCTATTAAGAAAGTTTTCAAAAGAGCTCTTTGATAGTTATCATATGTTAGAGGAAAAAGTTTTTCTTATCAGATCTTACTTCTAATTGTTAGTTCATTAGACCTAGACCTATCAATTGCTATTGCTATCATTCAAAGAAAAGAAAGAAGACAAGTCTATTTTAAAAAAAGGAAATCTTGACTTATGATTCTCAGGCTAATTCGGGGTGAATGTTCGCGATTATTTGCGAGGGTGCAGAATTTCCTCGATATCCTTCGACCGTGGCTGATCGGTGGGTTGCCGGTGGCGAAGGCGCGCGAGTAATGCAACATCCGAGCCGTGGGCGCTCGCTTTTATCGACGCTAAGATGCGCGCGCTCGACAAATCGCATATCGCTATAGGAAGCCTCATCGGTGTGATTTTTTGGGATAGTGTGTGACACACGAGTGGCCCACACCTACACGAGATAACGCGCATACTCGACCACACGACAAATGCACTCGGTGATAAAGTAGCTCGCTCTTACCCACCCGCTTTGCTTGAACTGATAGGTAAAGGTATGTATAACGTACTCACGTAGTCTACCTACTTTTGGCTTTTTAGATTATCATCCGGGTTGGTAGATTGGACGATTTTTCGCAAGTTGGGTCATTTGATTTAGCTCATTATTACCTTCCTGCGACAAGAAGTTGAGGAAATCGCCCAAACTACATTTATTGGGCGTTTTATTTTACAAGTTTGGGGGGGGGGGGTTGGTCAAAGTTCCATCCGGCAACCCTGATTCTCATCATAATGAGAAGGAGTTTTATGTAAAAACAGACTATCGCGAATTTTTTAAAGTCTTCATGTTTCGAGACCACCTGAATTTGGAAAAAAAAAGAATTTCTACGATGTTGTCTGTCTGACGTTGTTGTCGTTTTTATACAGGACAACTCTTGACATACTAATCTTATTGGATTGTGCTCTAGTTACTAGAACAATCATTTGGGACCAAAAAGAAAGGTCAAGTTCGTTAACTTTCTTTTTGAGAAAAGTTATTAGTTTAATAAAAAATGCTACAAAATCGAAAATGCCAGTTTGCGATCGAGTTATGCAAAATTAAGAAAAATGAATGGCAAAGATAGTTCATCGAGAAAAAGCTCATCAAATTTGTTATTATTAATTTTTTCAGACAGAATTGAAAGAAAAATATTTAGGGGACCCGCAAGTCAGTTTTTGTAAATACAGGGTGACCACTGTACCGACATTTTTTAAGACCTGGAAAAATCGGAGAATAACAGTGAATTTATTTTTTGACTTGTACTATTTCAACTTTTTAAATGTCAAGGTCAATTGTTATTTCTTCTAATTATGAAATAATTTAGTTTACAATGCGTAATTATGAAATATTTTAATTTAAATTGTTTCTATTTTACGTCTTCATTTAAAATGGCATATTTTAAATTGAAGGAATTTTAAAATACAGTTTTTTAAGGCTCAAGAAATTAAACATTAAAGTCGTTTGCAAACATTTTTGATGAAAACATTTTCACTTGATCAACTGAAACCTCGGCAAAATGGAAGTTGGATCAACATAAGATTTTTATTTATGGAGTTTTATGACGTTTTTTAAAAACTGTTTCTAAAATTTTTGTTGAATTTGAAACGAGAAATTTTAAGTTTTTAATTTTTGTTCAATTAACAGATGAAAATTTTATATTTTTAAGATTGTTATCGAGTTGCAAAGAAGAAAGTTTTGGTTTTCAATATTGTTTGTAATAAAGGAAGGATAATTTTTTTGTTTTAACATTTCTGTTGTTTTGGGAGGGAGAAAGTTTTGGTTTTCAATTTTTTCTGAATTGAAAAAGGCCCTTGTTTTGTTGTCATTACTTTTTTTTATTCAAAGGGTTGAATTTCTTTTCTTGAGAATTAGAGGAGGCAATTCATTTTCTTTTTACATTTTTATTGAGTTTAAGAGAAAAATTTCTTATTTTCAGTTTCACTGTAAATTAAAAAAGATAAATTTTTTACATTTTTGAGTTGGTGAAAGAGAGGAAATTTTGGCATTCTTTTTTTCCTCAACTGAAAAAGGGAAATTGTTTTATTCTTAATATTTTATAGAGTTAAAAGGGGCGAAATTATGGTTACTTATATTTTTTTAATTGAAAGAGATATGTTTTAATTTTAAATATTTGTATAGAGTTGGGAGGGAGAAAATTTTGTTTATTAATTGTTTTTATGAATTGTGAGAGGGCAATTTTTTCTTTTAACATTTTTATTAAGTGAGCGTATTTTATTTTTAAAATTTTTATTAATGAGAACTTAAAGGGAGTATTAGTTTTAATGTAGAGCATTGCAAATTATAACGTTTATTTATATTGTTAAGCACAAATACTTTTATTAATCAAGAAAAATTCAGTTTTAAGCGTTTTAATAATTTTCTACTTATTTTAAGTAAAATATTTCATTCGTAGTTTAGGCAGATAAAAAAAAGCGTTTTAAAAAAATGAAATGCCACATTTTTTTGAAAAATCTGCTACTAACCCAAGTGATGTATTTTTGTAAAAAGATTACTGTATACGCAAGCTCAAGTAAAAATACACAAACAGCGATTATTTAAATAAAATAAATATGTTATTTAATATTTTAGAAGAAACAACTTTCTTGGACCACTCTAGTATATATTTATATATATTGCATATATACCGTGGATTTTTTATGAACTTGTTTTCTCATCTTCCCTCAGATGTTTACCGCGACGCTTCTTTTCCGCTACCGCTTGGTCCTAAAACCGACCCTTGACGCAATTTCGATTAACCCTCAGGGAGGGTAATCCAGATAGATAGGTGGTTATATTGGTTCGACCAATTTGAGAAATTAGAGGATGAGGGTCTTGTTTGTGGACAGTGGGGACTCGGAAGAAAAGGGTATCTGCTTCCGGTGTGGAAAGTAATTGAAGAAGTGAAATTATTTAGGGGATTCTTGGTTAAGTCTGCTTATGAGAGTGGTAAAAAAATTTCGACTTTTGTTTACGGAAACGCCCAGTTTCGGGAGGCTCCAGAAAAAAAGAACACGCATTTTTTGTTTTCTATTGAATATAATATTTACAGTTGCCTCTCAGACGCTCAATGTACCCTAGATGGATCTCTTAAAAACAGTTTCCGAAATATGAAGTATACAGTAGCATTTTATATTGATCCTCTCATCTCTTACCAGCCAGTCTAAAAATCACCCTCTAAAAAAGAATCAACTATTTTGTGGTATTTTTACCATAACTATTACTTGTTGGTAGTTCTTTTAGAGACCATTTTTATTAACATGTTGAAAAGTTTAATAAATTTTTTTCTTAATTATTTATTGCTAAACAAATTTTTATTTGTTTTACTTTTCAGCATAATATCACATATTTATAACTATACCTTTTGATTTCCGATTTTAATTTAGTTTAATTTACTCCGATAATGTGTTATTCGTTTATATTGTATCGAACAATTTTTTTTACACAAATGGAAATTACAAAAAAAATGATTGACTGGTAAGAATACATTAAACACCACAATTCTATGGAGTTTGTTAAATAAATTTGCAAAAAGCTGTATTCTTCTGCCTTATTCCAGTTAAAAGTTAGATTTATAAAATAAAAAATTCCTTAAACAAAAACAAATTAAATCGACCTTTTTAACTTTTTATAATACCTAATTAGTTCATTTCAATGTGAGGATATCAATAATATGCTATAAAATTCGAAGAAGAAATGTAAACCATTAATTAATTTCTTTGAGCCTTTTACCTACATTAAAATTTTTATAACACAAAGAGCTTAGAAAGAAATGAATAATCTTTGAATTATAATCAATTAGAAATGATTCGAAGGTGAAAAGTATAGAAATATTTAATAATATAGCTGTTTAGTGAATGTTAGATAATTTCAAGTTTTTCAATCAAATTATAAAATCTGTTAATTTCTTTTTTCATATTTCTTAAGAAGGATTTTTTAACACTCTTCATCCGGCAGTAATACAAATTCGAATAACTGTTAACTATATTTGAATTCATATTAAAAAAAATTGATTGCAACCCTAGTCCAAAATCTTGAAATACTATATATTTTATCCACATATTTTTTTGGTACACCCATTGAGAGAATAGATAACTTTTCGGAATCACCAAGGCGAGTTCAAGAATGTCCGAAATGCTTTACTTAAAAAATATTTATATTTTTTTTTATCAAGCATTATTTCTTATTTTAATGAGAAAGAGGTTTCACCAGAATGAATGAATGATAAAAATAATAACAATTTTCTTATTTTGGAAGTTTATTGGCGAAAAAACTGGTACCTGAAATATTTATTTTCTTCTGCATTTGTAACAAGTTTTGTAAGGTAAAAAAAAATCAATTAGGTGAATATCAATTTTTTGTGAGTTCGGTATGGAGTTCCCCTGGAATAATCAACCAAAATTTATTAAGCAAACAAACACAATTGAAACCAAAACCATTAGCTTAAAAACCGTGATTTTCATTTAAATGTAAATTTTCTTTTAACCAGCACGTAACCGTGTATCTTGTAGTTTTAAATGCAAATTTTGTGTTCTTTAACGCGCTTAAAACAAACATTATTCCACATTTGATCGCTCCAAGCCAAACTGCGTTGGCTGCGAATTTATTTATCGTGTGATAAATCTTATACGAAAACTGGAGAAAAGAGACGTTCCGCAAATGTTTGGGACTGCGATTAAGACCCGACAAAACGCAGGGCTTATCGTCCATGTAATTAACAGTGTCGTCCTTGTTAAATCGCCGGTGTAAAACGACGTTTCACCACTTTCTTGTGTGCATCCAGTAAATCCAGCTTTTGTCGGCATTTTTTTTTATTAATATTGTTAGTGCCGACTGAAATTCCACTTTTCCAAAAGCTTCCATGCATGCGATGCATTCCGCTTATTCTTAATTAATTCGTTAAAAAATATATACATATATGTCATTAACTTTCTGGTTATTCAATTATTTTCCAAATTCTTCGAGATTTTTTATGTTTAAAAGATTCTTTATTTTAAATATTAGTCATCACTTTGCAATTGAATTAAATGGGAATTATAAAACTATTAACGTTTCAAATTTGTATACAAATTGAAACGTTCATAGATAGTTAACATTTATATGACTGAAAATTTGCTTGAACATATTAAATTTTTAATTGTTTCTTTCTAATAGATTCACGATTAAACTTATTTATTGACCAACACTTATAATTACAAAATTGTAACATTATTACAATTTAATCAATCAACTTCTGTTCTTTCATTTTCAGTGTTTTCAGTCCTAATTTTTCAATTACTGTACATATTTAATGTGAAATTTAGAGTAGATAAAGCTTTTTATTTGTTTTTAAATTTCTGAAAAAAGTGTTCAATTATTTAATATTGTTTATGTGTTTTTTAGATTTCTTGACAAGTTAAAAGCCACCTAAAATAATCTCAACATTTTAATTAACGATTGCGATCATCATAAATGCTAATAAAATGTAATTTAAAACGAGATTATAAAATTTATTCAAAGGTTTTTCCAAATCACCTAATTATATTTTTAACAACAGTATGGAAGGTCGAAACCCTTTACAAAATGTTTGACGTACGTCGACAATTCTATAAAAAGGTATATTTAGCAAATATGGTAGGCACGATAATATAAACAAATCTTTCATAATTTTATGAGTATAGTAATATGAAAGACTGGGAAATACCCTGAAATATTTAAAAATCTCTCCTACTTCTTGATATTCTTAAAAATGACTCAATTATTGTAAAAAAATTATTTGAAATTTGAATAAAATATTTTAAATCCTTTAAAATCACATGAAGTTAAATGAAATCTGATTATATCCATTGAAAGTCCTTAAAATTCCTTAAATTTCATGCAATCTGATGATATTATTTGAAATACTTTAAAATATTTGAAACTGTTTGAAATCCTTTGAGATCCAGGACGCATTGAAATGCATTTTTTTCAAAGGGGGAGGGTCAGTAAGGCCAGTTTTTGGCCTAATTTATTTTTGGACCAAAAAATCTGAAAAAATCATGGTAGTATCTTATAAGTATCCCTGAGTCGATTGCACGCTAAACGGACTACCCTGCACCCCCCAGCCAACCCCAACTCCCCCTACAAATATAGGAAACACCAGTACCCACCAACTGTATTTTCGAGAGATTTGACACTCTTAAACATGTATTCTGAGGTTAGCTCGGGTTTACTATGGTTTTCGAGGTCGCCGAATATAAGTCTGGCGTCCTTTGACTTTTATCGCGTCAGGTTCAAGGTCATTGGAAGGTCAAATCGAGAGAAAACGGTAAAAAAATCCAAAAAAATACGTTATAGGTTTTTGGAGCCGCTAATTACGAATCTGGCATCCGTTGAACTCTATCGTTTCAGGTTCAAGGTCATTTGAAGGTCATTTAAAGGTCAAATCGAGAAAAAACGGTAAAAAAGTTAAAAAAAAATGTTATAGGTTTCTGGGGTCGCTGATTATGAACCTGGTGTCCGCTGACCTTTATCGCGTCAGGTTCAAGGTCATGGGAAGGACAAATCGAGAGAAAACGCTGAAAAAAATGACCTACCGTATTTCTCGATTTGACCTTCAAATCATCTTCAAATGACCTTGAACCTGAAGCGACAGAGTTCAACGGATGCCAGATTCGTAATTAGCGACTCCAAAAACCTATAACGTATTTTTTTGGATTTTTTTATCGTTTTCTCTCGATTTGACCTTCCAATGACCTTGAACCTGACGCGATAAAAGTCAAAGAACGCCAGAATTGTATTCGGCGACCCCGAAAACCATAGTATACCCGAGCTAACCTCAGAATACATGTTTAAGAGTGTCAAATCTCTCGAAAATACAGTTGGTGGGTAGTGGTGTTTCCTATATTTGTAGGGGGGATGGGGGTGGCTGGGGGGTGGAGGGTAGTCCGTTTAGCGTGCAATCGACTCGGGATACTTATGAGATACTATCATGATTTTTTCAGATTTTTTGGTCCAAAAATAAATTAGGCCAAAAACCGGCCTTACCGACCCTCCCCCTTTAAAATTCTTTAAAATTACTGAGATCCACGAGAGTGTTATAATATTCCCTAAAATCTGTTAAAATTTTTTAAAAATACTTTTAAATATTCTGAAATGTTAATTTATTAATAAGTCAGATGATATTCCTGGAAATTTTGTTAATTACTCAGAGAAAAAGTTGTCTTGAAACAAAACCATCGTCGTTTCACCTGTTTTGTTTTTAACCACTTCAATATCTTTTGAACACAAAGTTTGATGCAAAAAGATTCTTTTCGAAACAAATGAAATTCCTTTTAACTTTAAAGTTACAAGGAAAATTCGATTTGTGTCCTTGAAATACTTTTAAACACTGTAAAATATTTCCAATCCTGTTAAATCTTTTGAAATCCCTTGGCATTCTTTTATTCTACTAAAAATTTCCTAAAATATTTTTAATTAATTGAAATCCTTTCAAATTATTAAAATCAATAAAAAATTCCTTCGAATCTCTTAAATACGACATATTATTTTAAATCCTTAGAAATTCCTTGAAAATTTTAAAATCTGTTGAAAATGCCTGTTAATGCATACTTTGAGATTTGTTTAAAATATTATATAAAATCCCTTCAAATCCCGTAAAAGTTAATAAATTCTGATGATCTTCCTTAAAATATTTAAGGTTTTATGAAATTCTTCAATATTCTGGAATTTCATTAAAAGACTACTGATAAAGAGCTTTCGGAAATATTAGGAATCCTTCGTCTTCTGCATACATTCTCTGAAATTGCATTAAAATATTATAAAATTCTGTAGATCCCGTCAAAGTACATAAAATCTGATGATATATTTTTTTTAAACATTTGCAGTTCTAGAAATTGTATGTTCCTGGATTCATTGAATTTTAGGCTTTTTTAAAAATTATAACGTAACATTAACGCCCCGCCCCCACCACTCCATGTAACAGATCGTAATATTTTCTCGAATACTACCCTCCCCCCTTCCGAGCTGACCCATAAGAAATTCCCTTTTTTTGTTTTGTGTTTCTTTTTTTTTTATATATAATTAGAAATCAATGAAATTAGACCTATGGATACACTTAGAGGAATATCCTCCTGTGCCGAAAGGAAGTTTGTTGGTAAAAATAGAATTTGATCTTATTCGTTAAATCTGAGTCAGTTAAAGATAACTAATTAGCAGTCAAATTTAATTAATTGTAGAAGCAAGAAGTCAGTAACTGATAATTGGTCAAAAATAACTAATTGAATTGGTTACTTTCGTCTAACCACTTTAATTAGTCAAACGATAGACGTGGCACGCCACCGGTCGCCATTACGGACGGTGGCGAAACTACTAAATCGTTAGTCGAAAATCTACCAATTGAATAGTCAAAATTTACTAATTGATTAATCAAAAATGAGACTTGTTTGGAGAGACGCGCATGTTCGTAACGCAAATTTTTATTTGTAAGACATCACTTTATATCGTTTTTTAAATTGCACGATGAGGTTTATTTTTAATACGTGGCACTTATCGCAGCGAAGAAAATAATTATTAATTATATAACAAAACTACAAAATAAAGACCCTTTTTTGAAACAAAAATCCCCTATTTTCCTTTATACTGAGCTGGTGAACTACTGTAATCCCTGTAGCAATATAAAAAACTGAAGCGAGTTTTTCATATGTATTTATTATAAACTCACTATTTCTCCGTTTAAATCGAAAAGTCCGGGTACTTCTCGTAAATTTCCGTAATAGCTAGTATCTTCTTTAAAATCTACTCTCTCCTATTCTTGAAAGTCTGTTTGAGTAGCAAAATAATATTCTCTTTTTCTGCATCAACGATTTGGCAATGGTTATGTTGAGACATTCACTAATGAACTGGTAGTTCTCAGAAATGACTAATAAAAATTAGTCATTTTTTTGACTAATTCAATTGGCAAGGTACAAACAGTGGCCCGTTGACTAATTCATTAGTCAAAACCTCGAAAGTAACTAATTTTTCAGTCAAAATTGGGTGCACTGATTGAATTAGTTTAATTTTAACTATTTCAGATTTGGCGAGTAAATTTAAGAATAAGAGGACTTCCATTTGTCTCAAAATGAATATTTTTTTGCAGGATAAATGATCCATTTGTGACAAAAACAAGCAAGAGGACGATGCTTCTTTTACAAGACAACTTTTTCTCTAAGGGACATATTGCAAAATAGACATATCACATATTAAATGTCTTTATATCATTCTTCTAGTCATTGCTATTAAGAAAGAATCTGTGGTAAGTTTTAGGTTTATTATGCTTCAAAATATTCGGAAAGTAAAAAGTAATTATTTTTCGAAAATAATATAAAACATCAAGGCACATAAAAGATAAAACTACCATGGAGGGGGATTTGTTCAACATAATTTGTGAATGATCCTGCGATTTTAAACCTGAAATCTATATTGTCAATTTGTAAAAATAGCTATAGTTTCTACTAACACTCCCAAATGGGAAACCCGAAATAATCTGTTTAAGTTAGTTATAATACGGAGAATACACATTTTGGTGATACGTTATTTGAAGATACTAAATGGAAAGGCACAGCTTGACAGAAATGCATTACCATCTGTCGCCCATCCCTTCTATTTCACGTCTATTCCAAATCCAATAATTGCTCTGTCATAGTTGCACGTGACATGGCATACGTTTGGCGAATCATGGAGCCGACCACGTTGTGTGCATAATACTTTGTTAGACCAAGGATCATCACCGAACTGATGGAGATGCTCGATAAACTTCACGAACGAGCTGTCAACCGACCACGGGAAACTCAATCCAATGACCTGTTAAGTACTTATTACTATACTCATCAACACGAACAATATCATGAGTCTCCGACTCAGGAATTTCGCACTTGAAAAAACGTTTATTCCATATACATATATGTACTATTTGTTATATTAACGATTGAACAAAATGGACTACAGATCAGCAAAAACGTAGCCGCATAATTAAGATATTTATAGCTCATTGAGTCCACATTGAAGAAATAATCCGCTTCTCTCTTCTTAAAATATAAGGATTATTTGTTTTACAAGCTCCTTCTTGGCTCAATGATTAACCAGTAAATAGTTTCAAATGGTTATTCAAAAAATAAAGAAATTAGCATTCATTTGAAATTAATAAATTGGAAAAACACATGCTCTGCATTTAACTCTCCACAAACTTAAGGAAGCCAATTTTTTATTTGTTTTTGTGTTTAACAATACTTTTAAAAATGCATCTGCAAAATTGGTAATTTCAATAATATGATTTTTTATCTTTAAATAAATATTTTTTTTAAAGTGATTATTAGTCAGAATTTTTGAAAATAGATATAGGAACCACAAATATTCTATTATAAATAAGATTATAACTAAAAGCAATTACATCGTACAAGTCCCGCCTCCCTATTAAATTATACACCATAACGAATGGGACTGACAAAAATAATCTAACACATTGACTGAATGTAGGTAATTTTTCCCGTAGAATCTAATAGTGTTATTAACTTTTTCGTAACAGACATGATTAACAAAATGGTTTAAGCAATTGCAAACTTAATACTTTAAGAAGTTGTTTATAACTTAATGAGTTGTTTACACATTTTTAAACTATGACCATTTTCTGTCACTATTACCATTCTTATATTACATTACAACCATGTTCAAGACCAAATATATTTTTAACTTAATTTTAAGAAAATCCTAAATTTTCTGCAATTCTAATTTTAAAAGTATCTAATGTCATACTTGAAAAAACATAAATTGATAAAATTACAGGTTTTTAGCATACAGATTAGCAAGGATCAAAGTTTGGCGAGGATTCACATTTAGAAATAATTGAAATGAACAAAAATGCAGCAGTTTTTCAGCATCAAAATGTGAAACAGTTTTATTTAAAATTCAGTTCAAAATTTTAAAGAAATTTGAATGTTTAGTGTATTTAAACTAGATGAAATTTGAGGCTAATGTCCAAAGCTCATTCTCATTTCTAGAACAATGAAAGGCTTATGAATCCAATCTAGCCTTGTTATTTGTATTGTATACAATTTTTAATATTGCTTATGTCTAATAAGTATTTTATCTTCTGAAATGTGCATTTTTTTCATTGTAGCAATACATGTCTATCAAACATTATTTTTGCAGGCATACCAAAAAAAAAAAGAATCTCACAAAAATTATTTTATGTTTCTTACGATATATATGTATATATATATTGAAAAATAATATGAGGATTCTCAACTCGTTAAAGTAAGATTTAGACATCGAAAACTGAATAGTCTGTATTACAGAGGAAAACATATTTTTGTCAGGAAAAGATAAATTTGCTAAATTTATACATAGCTAATAAATATTTTTATTTGAGGAAACCAAAAATAATGCTCATTTGTACAACCAAATACGAATAGAAAGTAGAATGCTTCCATAAGAATAGCATAAAAAAGTTTAAATCATCTTAATGAAAAAGAATCAACATTTCCACCAATAATTTATCTTATAAATCGTTCGGACTTTTCATCATCCTGAAGGTATAATATCCGCACTGAAAATGTATCAAATTAAATTGAAAGCACATACAAAATTAGGAAGAAGCTAGTTTAGAAACCTGATAGTCTCTTGCATTCATGAAAAGCACAAATGTAAGAAAAAATGTACCAACAGATTCTCCCCAATATAAATATTAATTATTCATAGTATGCTTCAACCAACTATTTTTTGATTGAAATTATTTTTTGAAACAATTCCAAATCAATTTTTTGTTAAACATTACACATATATAACAATCAGACTTTAAAAACGGGCGCGGTATTGGCAATCCGTACGGGGGCCTGTACTGATGCCCGTACTGGATGATAACGTTTTACCATTACTGGCTTGTCAGCACTTGAACCGTACTAAAAATCAGTACTGCGCCTATACTGGCGGAATGCCGATAAGGTATTAGCAATTATTACTGCGCCCATACTGGTGAAATGCGGTCATGATAATAGCAATCGGCACTGCACCTATACTGGCGGCATACGGGTACTGTACTGGTAATACGTGATGATGGAACACGGGCACAGTACTGTCAATCCGCACTGCTTCCGCAATGGCGGATTAGAGATCTGATCAGTAGCAATATTTTCTTCCCCGCTTCCAGTTTCCTCTGATTGTTCCAAAGAGCAAATGGAATCAGAGTTCAAATTTTCCGAAATGCTGCATTCCGGCGTTCAACACGTGGAAGACAATGAGGAATATAAAATGAGGATAACCTACAATATTGTAGGTTAGATTTCTTTATCACATGTATCAATCGTAATGGTTGAATTTCTGACGAAAATGAGTGCATTTTTTTAACAATGCAGCTTGAAGATATAAAAAAAATCACTTTTTTACGATAGAATCCTGAACTTACTTTGAATTACTGCTCCTAAATCGCAACTGTTTGTGAAAAACTTCACTTTTTCCGCAAGAATAATCAAAACGTTTCACGATGCCGAGTAAAACCACGTTAAGTTGATGTTGGTAGCCGTTGGTAGCCATTTAGATCGTACCAATTTCTGGCGATCATGTACAAAGCGCGCGAAAATTTAAATTCAATTCAAGATGGAAATTCATTAGGAAATAAATAAATAATAAATATTAGTTTTTATTCCAAATTATTAAACATATAATATTATTATTATATGAATTGAGAAAAATTTCACAGTAATAATATTTTCTAATACTGTCTTCCCAGTACTCGAGCGGTACTAAATGTTCATGATAGCCATTACTGCGCCAGTAATAGCAAGCAAGTAGCGGCTAACCAGTACTGGCGTAGTACTGACACCCATTACTGGCATAGTACTATCTTTTCAGTACTGGAACAGTACTAAATACTCATGATAGCCATTACTGCGCCAGTTATTTGCAAGCCTGTAGTGGCTATATAGTACTGGATTAGTACTATTACCCAGTTCTGGTGCAGTACTTTCTTTCCAGTGCTGGCGCAGTAATAAATATTCATGATGGCCATTGCTGCGCCAGCACTGGCGTAGTATTGTTACCCAGTACTGGTGTAGAACTGTTTTTCCAGTGCTGGCGCAGTACTAAATATTCATGATAGCTATTACTGCGCCAGTAATGAAAAGCCAGTATCAGTTGACTAGTACTGGCGTAGTACTGTTACCCAGTACTGGTGGAGTACAATCTTCCCAGTACTGGCTCAGTGCTAAATATTCATGATAGCCAATACTGCGCCAGTAATGGCAAGTCAGTAGAGACTAACTCATATTGGCGCAGTATACTGAATTTTTTGTGAACATCGCCACAATACGGATTGGTCCGACTGGGTATGCACAAAAAATTCAAGAATAGCTTAAACACTATCCACTGATCCGTTATACATTTTAAATGTAAAATCAGCTATGATATTTAATATTTAAAATATATTACTCCTCAAATCGATTTAATATGGCGAATTAAGTTCCACGTAAAATTTGGCTACTTAGCATCTTTTATATTTCGCAGTGTTATTAAAAAACAATAAGGACATGGACACATTGATGTTTGTAGTTTGCATACCGTTAACAATGAGTTACAATGAGCACTGGTTAACTTTCCTTACTTAACTTCGGAGTATAGGCTCCTCGATATTATATGCAATTTTGATCGTTTTTCTATATTTAAGTCATCAACACCACAATATAATTCGGGCGAATAGTTTTTTTGGAGAACCATCTTGCAAAATTTTGAAAAAAACCCATGACCACCATGAAATATTACCTTAATGATGTAATTGCCGATTATAATTCGCACTCTCAAAATACCATCTTTGTAATCATCTTTTACTGTTTCAAAAGCATGTTCCATAAAATATCCAGGCTCAGACATTTTATATGTACTACATCTCAAAAAGTTTGCCATTCTTTTCATCTGATCGGATGTTGTACCTGTATTAACTTGAAAATTTTCCAAATAGTGCAAACACCTTAGTTTCATTTCCTTCGGGATGGCATTTATGATGATAACGATGATGAAATTAAGAAAAACATTTGATTGATATATCGCATATTATGTTTATAATAATAAAAGAGATTCTATGTTATTTTTCAACTATAAATAACGGTAACAGTGGATAGAATTTAAGATATTCTTGAGCCTGAGATGACCCTAAAAGGTATACAGATGAAGTACCGTATCCATACTTTGTTAAAATCTTCATCATACCTATATGATTGATTGAAGCGCAGTGTGTATAAGGGCACTCAAAGAAATTATATATGGTAAAAATTCGCAACGACAATAAATCGTGGGTACAATTAAGGCAATAAAATAGTCTTTATTCGACACAAAATATCCAGGATTCGTATAGAATTGTCGAGGTTGGAGTTTCTCATATAATGGAAGTACTTGGCTTAAGGAAGACATTTCATCGAAAGACTTCTTATTCTGGCAAAATTACAATCGAAGAAATGTATGTTTTGGATATGCAGTTACTTTAGAGGAAGCTTTAAACTTCCTACACTGAACATATATTACCCGGGTCTAAAAGGTAACGACGCTCGTAATTCTCAGCGATAGCGCAACGAGTACTTTGGTTGGCGATACCAAATGAATTATATGTATACAACTTTACCAAAAGTACTTAACAAGGCTGCTGAGTATCGGTGACCTAGGAGCATGAATCACTTGAAAAAACGTCTCCTCGTATCAGCATGAATTTAAGACAAAAAAATCAGAATGAGAACAATGACTCATAGAATTAATAATAATAATCTTCTAATTCATTCAGTCACTTTGTCCAGATTGAAGCTTCTATGTTATTGCTCGCTTTTCGCGTATTTTTTCTTTGTCGACTTCTATCATATCAATATGAGGTCGAGTAAGCGAACAAAACACGATAAGTACATTTATGTACATTTCTGAATGAATAGACAAATGTTTTATCATACAGACGGCCAGAGATAAAGGAAGTATCTGTTTACAAAAATCATTTTATTTTGTTATCGGTGTTGCTCATAAAATTAAAACGGATATAGACAGTTTTATTTTAGTACACTGAATTTATTAACCTTTCGCTTTCTTATGATATTCTTAACGTGTAATATTAGATATTGACGAAAATCATATTGGAAACTGAAATTCTGATGGAGATGAATTCCTTTTGTCTATATGATATTAGAAATGTATACGTAAACTATTCGATTTTTTTTACTGAGAATCTTACACAAATTTTTCAATATAATATTTATTTATACTGTTTGTTTAACATATTTGATACTTTCAGGAAAATAAACCAAATTTAACTTAAATCCGTTTTAAGAAAAATAACATTTTTTACCCAAGATAGTGATGTTATAGAATTTATTTTTGTAAACTAGTGTTAAATAATAATCATATTCCTCAAATATCATGTAAAAATTCTGAAACCGTCCGCAACTAACTTTCTTCTTCTTCAAAAAATGCGGATTTATTATGTTTAGTTCGTATACGCCTTATTTTATTGTTTATCATACCATACGTCAGTTTGATATCTTATAAAATTGTCTTCAACATGAAGTTGTTCTTCGCATAGAAATGCAAAATTTGAAAATTAATTTGTTTGATAACTCAGTTTCAAGATCCTAATTTAAGAATAATTACATTTTTAAACTAAAGGGGGAGGGTCGGTAAGGCCGGTTTTTGGCCTAATTTATTTTTGGACCAAAAAATCTGAAAAAATCATGGTAGTATCTTATAAGTATCCCGAGT
>NC_046658.1:78871750-78893069 GCF_010883055.1 Belonocnema kinseyi | reverse complement strand
TAAAAAAATCCAAAAAAATACGTTATAGGTTTTTGGAGTCGCTAATTACGAATCTGGCATCCGTTGAACTCTATCGCTTCAGGTTCAAGATCATTTGAAGGTGATTTGAAGGTCAAATCGAGAAAAAACGGTAAAAAAATAAAAAAAATTTGTTATAGGTTTTTGGGGTCGCTTATTATGAACCTGGTGTCCGCTGATCTTTATTACGTCAGGTTTAAGGTCATATTTTTTTCAGCGTTTTCTCTCGATTTGACCTTCCCATGACCTTGAACCTGACGCGATAAAGGTCAGCGGACACCAGGTTCATAATCAGCGACCCCAAAAAGCTATAACATATTTAAAAAAAATTGTTTACCGTTTTATCTCGATTTGACCTTTAAATGACCTTCAAATGACCTTGAACCTGAAGTGATAGAGTTCAACGGATGACAGATTCGTAATTAGCGACTCCAAAAACCTATAACGTATTTTTTTAAATTTTTTTACCGTTTTCTCTCCATTTGACCTTCCAATGACCTTGAACCTGACGCGATAAAAGTCAAAGGACGCCAGATTTGTATTCGGCGACCCCGAAAACCATAGGAAACCCGAGCTAACCTCAGAATACATGTTTAAGAGTGTCAAATCTCTCGAAAATACAGTTGGTGGGTAGTGGTGTTTCCTATATTTGTAGGTGGGTGGGGGTGGCTGGGGGATGGAGGGTAGTCCGTTTAGCGTGCAATCGACTCGGGATACTTATGAGATACTACCATGATTTTTTTCAGATTTTTTGGTCCAAAAATAAATTAAGCCAAAAACCGGCCTTATCGACCCTCCCCCTTTACAATTATTTAATTTTAAAGACTTCAAGTTTGAAAGTATTCATTTGATTAAAGTTTCAAATTCGAAATGACATAATTTTCAACATTATTAGAATAGATAAACATTAGAGGTTCACAATATTAGAAATTCTATCCTTAGAGGATAAAATTTTATTTTGTTTTAAATAAAGTTTGGATTTGTTTCATTTTGAACGTTCTGTAGTAGAATTTTTATATTTTTATAATGTTTCCTATTTAAAATTACTTATGATTTTTAAAGTTTTCTTATAATACCTTAATTTTAATGTTAAATTATATTTTGTTACGTAATAACAATTTAAAATTCTAGAATTTCAGACGGTTTGACTTTGAAACATCTAATTTAGTTTTCAAATTCCTTAAATTATTAATGATCCTATTTTCATCATTTTCATCTGAACATATTGAATTTTTAATGTTTTTTACACTTTTACCAATTTGATGTCATTCAATTTAAACGCTTTTATTTAAAGATGGTATATGTTCAATTCCTTTTTATTCCATTGGAAATATTATCCTTTTTCAAAAGTTTTACCCGACCTTAAATTGTTTGATTTGGAACGATTCCAAAAACTTCATAGGCTTTGAAATGAAAATTGTTAATCATTATTACCAAATTGGCTTATACTTTATATTTAAATTTGGTTTAATACTGGCTTGTTCAATTTCTTATACATTCAATATTATTAAATAAAATATTAGAGACGTAAATTAGATAAATTTTTATTGGTTCAACTAGGTATTCTATATTAAGCATATTTGAATCGAAAACATTTTTGCTTCACATTTTTAGATTATTGTGTGAAAAAGATCATACAAAAAAGCATCGAGTATAATAGATTGCGAGTACGGAAAAGGCAACTGCAATCGAGTTTATCTCGCTATTAATTTACATTCAATTTTCAAAAAGCGAACAAAAACTGACAGCACAGTCTTTCCTCCTATAAAAGTTTTCAAAACATGGAAAATATTCTCAAATTTAATTCCCCTTGGTCCGGCAATGGAAGTGAATTTTTTTTGTAAAAAAGGACGTGAAAATAGAGTTTAATTTTCAATGGAGTCGAGTGAGTTCATAAACGAGTTTCATCGTCCGCATTTTTGAAAAAATCGGATAAAATGTTTTCCACCGGCGGAACTGTTCAAGGTTGTTATCAAAGCTACTAACTTCCTCACTTCTGTCCGGAAAGCTTAATATACCGAGATAGGAATTTCATTCTTTTAGTTTCCTGTCCGACCATGAAGGAGTTTGAGGGCGGTTTAACGTGTGAAAGTGTCAGACGAAACTATATGCGACACAAGGAAGTTGCCTGCACGGTACGAATAACCACAGTGGCTGGATGCAGAATAAAGCTGTAGATATCAACCGAGTTTGCAACATATATAATATCCATATGGGCCACTCTCTGAGTTTATAGAATACCGCTCGTTGAGGCATTGAAATCACGCTCGTTGCGTATCGGAAGCGACTGACGATCGACACGTATACCATTTGTGAATCTCAATGTGCGGAACGTCGGAATCAACGTACCGCGTGTTGTCAAGTCAGTCACGTGTGTTTATGATTTGTGTTTCGATGTCACGTTTTAACGCTATTCGATATATACGAGTTGGAATTTTGCACCCCTAAAAGTTAAAGCTGATTTCTTTCAGCTACTTGCACGAAAAGGGAGAAAATACGAGAAGACGAATGAAGAAGAATAAGTCGAACATGTACTTCATCAGGAATTTCACCATACTGTCTACTGGAATGAAATTGAGAAGAATTTTAAAAAATTAAGAAGAGCAGGAAAAAATATGATTTAAATTTCAGTAACCATTTAGGTTTTTGTTTTGTTCAAATAATGTAATTTTATTCAGTCTATTTTAGTCAGGGCTTCAAAACCTTGTTCGCAGTTACACTATAAAGTTATTTAAGCGCAATAATTAAACAAGATAGAAATTCAAATAGGCCAGACAGATTTTCCTTTATATATTTTGAACCATCACCAAACATTTCAACATAATATTGACAATTTTTAAATTATAAAGCCGCCGAGTATAAATAATGTAATTGGCCACAGAACATACTATTACATGACCTTAAAATCCCACGAAAATATCTGTGATAAAAAAGATCTGCCAAGTACAACTACATGAATTTGTGAAATCAAAGTTGAACAAGTAATTAAGAAGAAAATATTGATAATAAAATATATTGCATTTTTTTATAAAGAAACCCATAGGAAAATTAAAAATAATTTTTAAACGGACAATTTAAAACTGTACAGGCTTAAATTATAGATAGACAGATAAATGTTTATTTTTCGGCCTGCTGGCCTTAAAAAATTGACTTGCTTACACTTCCATTTTTTACAGAAATTTTTAATACTGAAAATCTTATTATAAACTAACATCCAAATACATTCTACATATTATCTTTAAATTAAATTATAGTACGATACAGTCAATCTATCATACCAGACTAATAAATTCAATTTTTATAAAAAAAAGTTTCCAAATCCAAGTTTCAAATGCATGTACTTGTTCTTGGCAAATTTTTTGCATCGAATATGTTTTTTTGTGGGATATCATGTTTTTTGTGGTACAGAAAAATATGTTAATTTAATTTCAATTAAATTACTAATTAATTAAATTTAATTAAATCATTATTGCGTTTGATTCAATGGTACCTTCATTCACTTGAATCATTATCCGTATAATGGGAAGCTTTTCCGATGTTTGAACCTTTGTCATAATGGAACAATGATTAAAGAACAAATAATTTTTCTTTTTCCCTACAATAATAACAGCCGGACCCACGTAAAACTGAAGTATATATAAAGTTAGTACATATTTACACTATTTATTTTGTATTTAGACTGTGTTTTCACGAAATTCATTGCATTAATAATTTTTTTGTTCGATGAATATCTTTCCAAAGTACAACATCGAAAGGTAGAGTAAATTTTGTTTGCACTTATAATATTCATAAATAATGACTAAATGGCCAACAAGTTTTTATGAAAAAAATCTAGTAGGGGAGACCACCCTTTAGTGGATAATGACCTTACTTCATCTGTAACTAAAACAATTTTTTTCTGATATAAGTAGTCTTGTGCTTATTATATTTGAATTTTTTGACATATAAATTATACAAATTTTTCAGTACATTTTACTATAAATTTCTAAGTTAAATATTAGGCAAAGAATTTGGAACAAATGTATTATTGTTAGATGATATTATAAAAAAAAATTAAACTGTGCTCGCCTATGTATCCTAATCTATGAAACCGATTTATATAACATTTTAATGACAGGTCTATAAACGCTTTTTCAATAAATATAGCAAGTTAGCAAAAATTTATTTACGACTTATCGAGAATCTGTTGATACTGACTTCTTATTAAATATTTGGTACCAATCCGTTCAATAGATTAGAATGTAGAGGTAAGCATAGGTAGAAAACTTGTTGTTTTATTGTTCTTTTAATCTCAAAATTTCCAAGGAATTACCATAAATCAAGCCTACATTTATTTTTTAATAGTTGGTCAGTCAGCTAACAAGTTTCATTGAAATCGGTTGCAAATTGCGCCGACAATTCATAAAAGGTCAGAAATACATGTACCTTTTGCTAGTGCGAATCTTGATTATAATTACTTTCGTAGTAAACTTTATATCGAAAGTAATAACCAACAATAAGAAAGGATTTTCTCCATTTTGCTAATATGAAATAGTTTATTAGAATCTACATTTTCTGCCTCAAACATTTTAAGTAAAATGAGAATGTAAAAAATTATCAGAATGCGCCTTAGGATGATTTAAATTAAAAAAAAAGTTTTTTAAATTCGTTGGGGCATCTCCCAAAAAGGTTCCATTAGGTGCAAAAACAAGTGTGAACTTTTTAAAACGTTGTTGGATAACGACAAGTAAGTTTCCACGAGAAATAAATCACCTTCAATCGCAATTAAAAAAATATAATTTATTGAAAAATAAATGTTTTGTTGGTTTTGCACCAAATGGAAGCTTTTTGGGTGTTCTACAAATCAAAGAAAAGTTTTTTTATTTGAGCTTACCTATTGCGTATCTATAAAATTCCAAATCCTTTGTTCCTCAAGCATCACCGAAAAATAATAATTTTCTTTCTTCTCTTTGAATTTACCTGTTCTCAATTATACAGACTTCATCTTTACTTTGTATCAGGCCCTCAACACACAATTGTCACGAATCTGAAAAATCTCGACTATGGAATGAAGCACTCTGCTACGCATCTCAAAATCTCAATCTTGAAAGTATTCGCGATGCGAGGTAATCAAAGGGGTAGGTGCATTGTGGCTACTTAGCCCCACGCATCCAAGCCACCCCGATCCACTCTTTCCGAACCTTCCTACTCGAAAAAAGTGTGCGTTATGGTGCACGATAGAACAATCGTTTCGGCCCTTTGATGTTCCTCTCCGCGGGTTCTCCAGTAGATCTTATCCCTAGGCTGCTGGTCCTCAATGAAAAGAGGGAGCGTAGGTAAAGGGGCCACGGTAATGTCCTTGAGGATCGGATGCAGGCCAAGAAGAGGCTAATTATACTTCTCTCCATATTACGGAAATATTTGTCCCCTGATGGTCATCGTTCTTGATGGTACCTGCTTTGATTTCCCATCCTCGTCTGCTTTGATTTTTCCATCTTTTTCCTTCTCTTCTTGATGAAGTATCATTGAGCACCAAGGAGTGGAAAAAAAGAAGAGGGACCAAAGGGTGGAAATTGACCCGGGACGCTTTGTGGAAATCTGCGTATCTCGCGTGGGACTAATCAACCAAAAAGAGTTCTTTTCGTTTGTGCAGTACCTCTCTTCATCGGGCGCCTGCTTTCTCGCTTCTCCCTTTATCTTTCATCTTTTCTATTGGCTTCTGCATACTCATCTTCAGTAGCTCTTTCTCCCTCTGCATGTTGCTTCTAATGCCGCGTATGCAGAAAACATCGCGGAAGTGCCCACTCATTGTCCAGAGTGGCGTCAAGAGCAGCTTTGACGAGAATGAGGAGGAAGACGGTTGATGACAGGGTAATTAGTTCGTATTATACTTTGTGACATGGGCAAAGAACATGAGGACTTCTTGCTTCCTTCCGAATCCAATTACGATTTCGTTGCCCTGGAGGTAGAGAACCAAGCGCTGTCTCTTTGTATCGGCACTTGGAGGAGAATGCATTAATGTATGAGGACTAAGACCTTTTGGAGAATTTATAGTCAGTAAAGGACACGTTGTTGGGGGACGTGTTTGTGTTTATTGATGAATATTAGAGGGGTGGACATTTGTTTGGAGAGTGTTTTTTGATGTAGGATACTTGGAAGCTGAGAGAGGTTTATCTAAACAGAAATATGCATAAAGGGAAGAATATACCTTTTTATAAAGACAAAAATAATCTGAAAACTAGATCTCCCTTACAAGCATAAGAAACAGTACAATCTATCAACATTAGAAACGTGCATTTTCAATTTCATCTACTAAGTTATAATTATTAAACTTGCTTTAGCACAGTCCAATCTCTCACAGTTATAAAGGAGCTGTTAAATGTTCAAACCACTGCCAAATTAGTGTCATAACAAATAATAATATAACCCTACTGTTAATTTAATACTTACTTTAAACCAGAACTACATTATTCATTTGTTGATCTTTTATTAGCTGTTTCGTGAGCTGTCAATTTTGAAATAGGACTGTACTAAGGTGTACCAGGACAGTAATGTAATGTATCGATTTTTAGATATGGAAGCAGGCTAAATATTTCATAGAAACTAAGGTTGACCCAAATCGATCTAAAATTTATCTGTGATAATCTACTTTTCATTCATTCATTTTGTCCAAATTGAAGCAAGTGTGACATGAAGTTGTTCTCCTTCTACGGAAATGCTTCTTCGTCGATTTTTAAGTCATCGATATTACACTTTAGTTTAGATTAAAGCGATTGCATTTTTAATATCATGATCTCCGATTGGTATATTAATTATTCTTAACGAGTTAGTTTGAAGATCTTAATTTAGAAATCCTTCAATTTCTTAGCGAAGCTTGATATTGTTTAATTTTGAACGCTTGATGTTTAAATTTATTAATTTCAAAAACACTTTTTATTAAACAAGTCTATTCAATAACTTTAAAGGCCACTTTATACAAAGATGGTATGGCACTTATTAATAATATATTTATCACTAAAATTTGTATAATTTTAATTGGAAATTATACTTCTAAGTGCTCAATTCTAAAACAGTTTAATTCTGCTGCAATTAAAAATGTAATTATTTTAAATGTCAAAACAGTTTCATCATAAAAAAGCCATGAAATGTTTTGTATTCTTTTTGAAAATTCCAAATCCTTAATGTGATATTTTATTTTAAAAATTAATCATTTTAAATTGAAAAATATTCCTCTCATAAGTTTTATTTTGAAAAGTATAACTAATAATTTGAAAACTGCTCATTCTTAAAAAATATAAATAAAATTCCAATAATTGCAATTTTAAAAGTTTCGAGTATAAAACAGTTTTAATATTTCACTTCTTCCATATTAGATTTGTAGAGAATTCCAACGTTCTAAAGTATAAGTGTTTTGATTTTAAATGTTTCTCATTTAAAATTACGTTGTGTTTCAATTTTTTTAAAAATAGATCAATCTGAAAGGTTTATAATTGAAAATTTATCCATTTTTAACCGTGAAAAAGATACTAAATTTATTTTCAGACTTTAGAAAAATTAGTCTACTCAATTTGAATGTTAAATTATTATTTCTGTATGTAATAGAAATTTTAGAAGAAAAGATAAGGAAATGAATCATTCAATTTTTCTTACAATTTCAAACTGCCAAACTATAATCGCTTCGAATTAAAAGATATTTAAATATAGAAATTTTCAATTTAAAATTATTCGATTTTGAACACTTTTAATTAGAAATGATACAATTTTAACACCTTCCTAAAGAAATGTTATAAATCGCTAAAGTTAAGTCAAATATTTTACAAATCTAAAATAATTTCGTTTGGAATTTTTTAAATGCAAAATCGTTTCATAGATTTTTTAAAATTTTAAACATTTTCAGTTTGGAAATATTTATTGTGCCATTCCATAAGAAAAGGTACCACTTTGCCAATCGTAGTTAAGAGGATATTCGCATTTTTGAGAAAAAAAGGACTCTAAAGAATCGAGTTTCGGGTTTTGATAGAAAATCATACTTCGATCTATGCTCTATCTGATGGCATAATCCTTGCATCTCGGAGGTAACTTGAATGTGGTAAATTTGATTTTTTCGAAGTTTCAACTTCAAACAGAATTTATCCGGATATACTATTCGGGTACGGCAGTATATGACTAAGTTCTTAACTTCTTTAAAATCGAATTGTTTTCTGAAAAAGGATCTTTCCTTTTGCTCCGCTGGGAATTTAACCAAAAACTTCTGATTGCCGGTGAAGAATACTTCTTCAGAAATATATATTATTTTGTCAAGTGTTTTGCTTCACATAGTCTGAAGAGATTTTAAGAACTTCTGCTATTCTCTGATGATCATACAGATTCCTTGAAAAATTTGAATACGTAACACCTGGAAAAATAATGAGCGCGTATTTCTGAAAAAGTATTCTTCTTTCTATCTCTCTATTAGCTTAAAGGAAAAACACGCGACTGGCAATCGGAAGTTCTGTGGTGCGATTCCACATGAAGCGAAGAAAATTCTTTTTCTGAAAAAAATTGAATAAATTTTTTTTTAATTCATAGCTTTATATAGTCCTAAAAGAGGTTTAGAATTTTTGTTATTTACTTATGTTTATTTTGTATGTTTTATTTTGTATGTTTTATTTATGTATGTTATTCAATTAAATTGATGTTATTTTCTGATAATCATGCAAATTTCTTGAATAAATTCTTAACTGCATTCCGAAAAATCGGTACCTTTTCTTATAGAATGACACAATTATTCTTGCAAAAATGCTTAAAACTTAATATTTTAGAATTGGCTGAATAATGGATTCTTAAATTTTTTAACTTTGAATGTTAGGAAATTAAAATCTGGAAATGTAAATACGCGCTTCGCGCCGGCATTCTTTAATAATAATGAAGAATCCGGATACTCCCTCATCTCTTAAGTTTATGACCTAATATCTGAAAGCTTCCTTAGCAGGTCAAACTCTTTAACACTCTTCTTCATTTAATTTGATTTTCATGGACTTTTCTTCCTTCATCCCTTTTACGCAACTTACTGTCCTACTACACGCAACCTATGGGTTGAGTCAGGTCGAGTGCTGGGTCCGTATTGAGAGAGGTAGCACGGAAGGGGATGAGCGTGTCGTTGCGCTCGAAAGAGAGGACTTTTTAACCCCAACCTAACTTGAACGCGCAACGCCCCGCGGTATTCTTTGGCCATGAAGACTATGTGTCTGAAGAAGGGGAGGTTGAGGAGGAGGTTGGTGTTAGTGCATGGTGTGCATGTATCGCGGACGGTGTACAGTTGTACACTGTACACGAAAAAACCCGCTCATGCACGGCAGGAGTCTCCGAAGGGTGCGAGAGCCACGAACTCACCCCTTGCAACTCACATCTACTCCTTCTACTATTTCTTGACTCTCCTATCCTCTACATTCTCAGCCCCATTCCTCCTTTTCTTTCCCTTTTCCCATCTCCTTCCACCACCACTCTTTTTTCTTTTTTTGTCTTTCTTTGACACACGCACGCGCTCAGTCGTCGGCTAGGTCGGCGAATTCTTTGATCCGCACTGTAATTAGTTGGTGGCAGCGTAGCGGCCTTCTCCCGGCGGGGGTGGTAGCGAAAATGTTTGAGTGGCGATCAAAGTAGTAGGGTCGTGATGAAGCAAAATGGTTATAGAACGCTCTCTCTCTTTCTCTTACTCGTTTCTCCGACATGCATGAATTTAAGTAGGTCTGTGTGAGTGCGTTACGGGGAGAAATGATGGAAGAAAATGTCACACCGTTTCTGCAGTTACTGCAGTTACTACTGATAGCAATACTTTTATGTTTAAAGCAGAAGATATATATTTTTTTAATTAGTTCAAAAAAGCTTAGTTTTTAAATTTCGAATTGTGTAGGTAAAATTTCAGACATTCGAAGCATTATAATTTAATATGAAATTAATAAAAATATAAATTAATAAATAATAACTTACTATAGATAGGGAAAAAGAACCTGATACTCCTAAGATCCCCCCTTCATCAATTTTTTGTTTTCCGGAAAAAATGGTCAATATTAATCCGTGTTCCCCGTCCTTTAAAATCAACAGCGAATTTTTAATAAGACTCAGTTCACGAAAAAATGGTAAAAAAAGAACTTGTTATTAAACTTTTTCAAAAGCTTATTTTAATTGTCAAAGATTTCACAAGACTTTTAATGATTTCCGAAGGGACTGCACGAACTTCACAAAGATTTCATAAAGATTTGAACGATTTCCCAAAGATTGATGAAATTTCAAAATAATTTCGCAAAGTTTTCAGATAGATTAAAAAGATTTCACAATTGTTCAATTTATTTTTTGAACATTTCCGATTGATTTCAAAGATTGCACAAAGATTTCAATCATTTCCCAAAGATTTCACAAACATTTTCATTATTTCCTAAAGATTTCACAAATATTTCAATGATTTTTTAAAGATTTCACGAAAATCTCATAAAAATTTCCGAAAGATTTTCCAAAGATTTTAATGATTTTCCAAATATTTCACGCAAATTTGAATAATTTTCCAAAGATTGCAATAATTTCTCAAAGATTTTACAAACATTTAAACAATTTCCCGAAAATTTGAATTATTTAGAAAGAATTGCTTATGGATTTAATTTAAAAGTTTCTAAAAATAATTCAATAATTGGCCAAAGATTTCAATAAGATTTCCCAAAGATTTCAATGATTTCCCAAATTTTTTAATTACTTATCAAATATTGCAGCTAGATTTAATATCAAAGATTTCACACAGACTTCAATGAGTTCTCAAAGATTTCAAAAAGATTTCAAAAATTTCTCAAAGATTTTTCGGTACACTTAGCCCCTCTCCTTCCAAAATGTTCATAACAACAGATACCTTCGGCAACTCCAAATATCTCACATCAAGTATATAGAAAAATTTGCATTGCTGGATTTTTTGGAACACCTTCTCAGGTTTTGGGAAAATATTACGAGAATGTTCGAGGACTTGACCCTGGAATAAAAAATCTCAATTCTGCACAAAATTTACATTTCATCTTCTTGTTCTTTTGCTAAAATTATTATTATCGTTCTAGTGGAATATTTCTCATCATATTGAACTATTTTTTAATTATGTATCGCCTGGACAATGTTATGGGATATCCTTGTTAGATGTACGATCGAAGTGTGTGGTACCGCAGTTGTAGGAAGAATGTCTGGTGATGCGTGGTGGAATGATGAAATTCAGGCTGCCCAAAAAGCAAAGAAAGAAGCGTACAGGAGGATTTTGAACATCGCAGGTCTTAGCAATGAGGAAAGAAATAGATGTAGAAATGCTTATAGGCACGAAAACAGGATACTGAAACGATTAGTTAAGGAACCTAAAGATACAATTAGAGCAGAAGAAGAGATGAAAATACAAGACGACTTTGAAGGAAGCAAGAAACTGCTTTATAAAAAACTGAAAGGAAACAAAAGTACAGAATTTGTCAACATGAGAAATAGCTGGGGGGAAATGGTATATGATGCAGACGGAATATTTGAGGCTTTCAGAGACTATTTTAGGAGACAATTTGTAGATGAAACTATAGGACACCATAACTGCAATGTTGAACACGATGCGATAGAAAACTCAATTGAGAAAGTCTGTGTCACTGAGGTTAGGAATATAATTAAGAACTTGAAAAACGGTAAGGCTGCCGGGGTAGACGGTATTAACGCTGAAATGCTTAAACACGGTGGCGCGTGCATACCACATAGACTGTGCGAATTGATAAATTTATGTTTCGAGATGGGAGACGTCCCAGACAATTGGAAAAAAGCGATTATCGTACCAATATACAAGAGAAAGGGAGATAAAAGCGAGTGCAATAATTACAGAGGGATTAGCTTATTAACTACCGCAAGTAAAATATAATCAAAAATAATTATTCGCAGGGTAATCAAAATAACAGAAGCAAGGATTTGGGAAGTCCAAAGTGGGCTTATGACAGGAAGGTCATGTACGGATCAAATATTTAGCTTAAGGCAAATAACAGAAAAAAGTTTGAGAGTAGAAAAAAAAGTTATTTGTGTATTCGTTGACCTAGAAAAAGCTTTTGACAAGGAAAATGGCAATACATAATTACATATTTGTACCGACTATACTATACGGTAGCGAGACATGGACTTATCAAGAAAAAGATAACAGTAAAATTAACGCAATTGACATGAGATTCATGCGCATAATATGCGGGAAAACCCTGATGGACAAAGTAAGTAACGAGATAATTCTAAAAGAATGTGGTGCAGAAGAGACGCTAGTAGACACATGGGAAAGAAATCGGTTAAGATGGTTCAGACATGTTGAGAGAATGCCAAATGAACGACTAACGAAACAAGTGTATCAAGGTAAAGTAAATGGCAGCGTCCCCAAAGGTAGACCGCGGAAAAAATGGTTAGAATGTGTGAATGAGACCCTAGTTAGAAGAGACATAAGAAGTCACAGAAACACGAGAGCCTGCATGAAAAAATTCATGGACATAAAAGAAGCTAGAGAAGTATGCCAGGGCAGGAAAGTATGGCGGTAAATAGTTAATAAAAAGAGTGTCAGTAGAGTGAATGACGCCTGAAACAAAGATCTTGGCTACTAATGGAGCCAAGTGGGGAACCTTACATAACGACTTCGTGAGGTTCTTCGCTTGGGGTGATTGCTAGAGAGATTGATCAGCAACCTGGGTCGGAGCAGTGTTGCGGAACGAACGTGTTATTTACTTAAATAGCACGAGAATTCTGGATCAATCTGAAAAATCTATCCCTTCCACACTCTACTCCTTTCCCCTACCGAGTGAGTCACGCCTACCCCGAAAGGGAAATGGCTTAATGGTGTAATAATGATAATATTTACCTCGCGCTACGTGGTCGGTCTTTGTGCACAGACTTTTTAAAATTATAGGTCAAAGCATCGACAACAGTGATTTGGTGATTGTGAATTCTCTTTTGTTAAAGCTCCTTCAGCTTTAACGAAAACATTCTCATCACGTATCTCATGCTTCACACTCGAGTTTATCCCTGAAATTGAATTTCATTCGTATTAATGTATGTTATTATAATTCATAACACGCATTGGTATTGAAACAGACGCAGTTTCATTGTCTCGTTAAAAAAATTCACAATTAAAATAAATTTTGTTATTAAACATTTTATTGCAAATTTGCTCGTTTTTCCATAAACTGAATTTGTTCATTTCCAATGTTATTTTTATGATTTAACCTTTACACACACGGTCTACTGAGCAGCTTTACCGTTTTTCAACTTCTAAATGATGTCTCTAACCTCAGTGACCCAGACTTTTTCAATAGAATTTTCTACTGCATCATGTTCTAGATTGCAGTTGTGATGCCCTATTGCTTAATCTCCTAATGATTGACTAAAAGAGTATCTCAAAGCGTCTAGGGTGGAGAATCTAGTTAAAATAATAGACCCACGAAAGACCCACAACAGACCCACAGAGAGTTATAGCTGGTTGGTGTTTTATGCTGAGAAGATCACAAATACATATATATATATATTTTTTTTTGAAAATGCAATAATATATTTGCGAATTTTTAAAATACTGTGAAACTGTTGAATGAACAAATTTAGGTTTTGTATTTTCCATTATTTGTTATGCTGCCAAAATTAAAATTTTCGAAAAAAAAATCAAAAAGTTGTTATGTTCATCTTGCAGGGCACTCAAAAATAAAAGTTGTCTTCTCTTGACTTTTTTTTTATATCGTGCGTTATTTGGCTTAAAAATTAAAATGTGCATTTTCGTTTGTTTTTTTTAAAATTTTGTAAATTTTATAACTCTGGAATTTTTGGTTTTATGAAAAAAGTCATGATGATAAATTGTTCAGCTTTTAGAATTCTAAGAATATCCGTACGGAGAATCTTTGATTTTTTAAAAAAGTGGTCTCAAAAATATACAGAATCCGCTCAGTTTTTGAATTTTTATCCAAAATGGCTGACTAAAGAACTTAACCTTTAGTTTAGGACACTAAAAGAATGTAATAAAGGCCTATCTAATAGATTAATTTTTTCAAAGGTATTGTGGAAACAGACAGACATACAGACAGACACTTTCGTAAAAACCTGTTTTTCGGATTTAGGGTGTCTCAAAACGTTAACATTTGACGATAACTGGGGGGAGGGGGATCAAATTTTACACAAATCTAATACCTTCTCTGATGAGAATGTAAAAAGAAAAAAATATTTTCTAAATAATAAAATTAAGGTATCAAAAACGTATAAAATAAATGAAAAGGAAACCTGTATTATGATTCTGTTAGAAAATGCCAAATTTTTGCGAAAAAACTATTATTTAAACAACGTTAAGAGGCATTTCTAACAAAATTATTGAATTTTACATATCTTTTAAATTTCCAAACAAAAAAGTAAAATTTTTAATCAAACGAGACTAAACTTCCCTAGATTTGTTAACGTAGTTCATGAATGGCCCGCAATCTGTTAATTTAATTTGCCATCTAAGTTAATCTGGAAAAAGCCCTGAAACTTTAGAAAATATTAAAAAAAAATTAATTACAGGTAAAACGATAATTTCGGAAAATTCACCCATTACTTCCTAAATGGTTAAACCCTTACACATACCAACAATTTAAATAATTTTTCGAAATAAAAAATGACTAATTTCATGAACATAATATTCCTCTGAGATAGAAAATGAAAAAAATTCTAGAACAATGGCATGCGAGTGCAAAAACACACACTCGCAAACAATCGTTCCATCATCATTCTCATGAAAAAACATGTAAAATTGACAATAGGAAAACATGGCTCTAACGAATGCTCCTGTTTCTCGACATCCTGTTGCCTGGAGCTGATTTCTGACTGTTTTTCAAGTCGAATCAACCATTATTTCTTGAACTGACGACGAGAAACCGACTCAAAGGTCTGCTTTGAAATTTCAGAGTCAACTGTCTCTGCTGGTGCAAGGTCTGGTACTGGGTAATCTATGCGTAAATCTATTGCCATAGAGCAAAGCGGAATATCTTTTGCCCACGATGTACATACACTTACACGTAGGAATTTCCATACATGTGTGTTTGTGTATGTGTGTGGCAGTGGTAGAGGAGCGTCATGATGTGACACGTCGAGTACGCTACTCTGCGCCCTCAAAGCCGGCGTCGCGACGCATGCCATCGCTTTGCCATTGCTTTGCCACTAGTTTGACAGAGACGCCGATCTATGGAATTTAATGCATTTGCAAGAGGCATGGAAAAATGGAACGCGCAACGTACCGGAAGCGTAAAGACCACCCTACGATCTTTCACGTACCTCCTTTTCCATATCGATCCCCTCGGTCAAATTGGTACTTGCTTTGAAATTTGTTTCCCTCTGCGAAAACGAGTCAGTCGATTTCGCATAATGAGAACAGCAAAGAAAAGTTGGAACGATTTCGAATTTTTTCCTCGATTATTACGAGGTCTGTACGACAGGTAATCGACCTTGTGCTCTTACTTTGTACCTGCTTGTGCTTTTTTTAAATACAGTTATTTACTCTTAAAGGGGGTCCTCTGTGTGGCCCCCTAATAACTGATACGGACCTGTGCATTTTAAGTCGGCTAGAGTTCGCAACGTACGCGTCGCATTTTAGGATGACGGAATGCACTGTTCGGAAACCATCGCTATGATTTGAAAAATGTGTGGCGATGAATCTATGAATGACACTCAAATTTAAAACTGTTTTGGTCGATTTAAAAGTGGTCGTACTGAGCCCTGTACCCCGATAACGTACCTCTCCGATCATCACAGCTTCCTCAGCAATTTATGGTGAAACACGGAGCCCTCATATAGTTCTGACCTGGCTCCCTGTGAATTATGGCTGTTTACGAATTGAAGTATTCTTTAAAAGTTTAAACTGAAAAGAATTTCAAGACGTAGAAGAAATAAAACAGAATACGACAAATCAGATGTTAGCTATTCCAAAATGTGACTTTAAGGAAGAAAAAATCAATGTTTAACTTTTTCTTTGAAGAAGAGAATAGTACGTCTAATTTTTGTATTGCTAAGCTAAAGTCTTTAGCCTATCATTTTTAAAATAAAGTTTTTATTTGTATGATTTTTATGGAAAAACCTTTTGGGTAAATAAAGGGGATGCAATACAGACGGGATAAAATGTTCAACATAAAAATATCAATGACATGAAATAAAACAAAATTGTATGAGGAAAAAATTATAGGGCATTTTTTGGGTACTTATTTTTGGCTGCAAATAAACAGAATACCAAACATTCTTTTGATTAAAATTATCATTATATGAAGCATTGATCAAACAATCAAAAACCGTTTTAGGTTTCTCATTTTTTAAAGAAGTCCTCTTTTTCGTCTCTTTTTCAAAAAACTTAGCCTTTTCCCCTTTAGTTTTAGGTTGCAAACTTAAAACTCGAAATACTAAAACTTAAAGTATTGAAAAAGAAACAATTCAAAATGGTCAAATATGACATTTCAGCAACAATTTTTGATAACTACAAGAAATGTTCAAAAATTAAATTTGTTATGATCAATGAAGAATACAGAAATTAACAGTTTAAAATCAGAATAATTCCATTTTTAGATAAGAAGCATTTCAAATTAAATACTTTTAAGTTCACAAGAATAATCTTTTTATTTTCAGGTCGGGAAAATCGAGCGATTTCAATACCAATCATTGCAAAATAAAAATGTATCAATTTGAAGTAGGATTAAAAGCGAAATTGTACAAGTCCAAACTTCAAGTGTTTAAAATTAAATATGAATTGTCATTTTAAGTGTTACAATTGCACAATATAAAATTCGAATCTTTTTATATTGTACAATTTAAGATTTAAGACATTTAAAATATAAAAAATTGCAACTAAATAATTCTTGTCTTCAAAATTAAAATTTTTTATTTTAATACAATAAAAACTTGACATATTCAAAAAGTAACATTAAAATACTTAAAATTTAAATAAATTTAGATTATAAATGTCCTCAAAATTAAAAACTTTACAACGTCGCAATTCTATTTGGAATGCTTAGTTTAAATTACAATTTTTTATTTCCAAATAATTTTAATTTAATATTATTCCATGTTAGGTGATTTCACTTCGAAACTGTAGTATTATTAACGATTCAAGTATGAAGCGAATCAATCTTTAATATATTCTCATCTAAATGATCAAACTTTGAATCCTTTTAATTGAAAATTGATTAATTTCAGACGCTTTTAATTCTAAAAATGTTAAAAATTATTGATTCGTGATCTTTGATCCATAATTTGTTTATTTGAAATTGATTTATTTTTGACGATGTAAAAAGACTTGTCTTCTTACATTAAACTTAGAATGAGGAATAATTTGAGAGTTGAAAAAGAATAATTATAAAAAATAGGACAAAAATGTGAAATTTTTACTCAATTTCCCGGGCGTAAAAAAATTGGATTAAACATTCGATTCAAAAATTCTACCATTACAGTTTAATAATTTGGTAATCTTTGTTAGTTTTGTTATTGAAATTGAATCATTTTAAGCACAAGAAAATAATTTGCGTCTTTTATCATTTAAGGAACTCAAAGGCAATAAATCAAAACACTTGTCAAGTATTACCGATGACGTTTTTATTTGAAAAAAAGTATCCTAACTTCTAACTGATCAGGTTTTGTTCTGAAGGTAGAAAAACGAGGACCAGTTTTCAAACAGCTTTGGCGTGTCGTGTACTTTACGGATTTTTCGAGTCTCATCTGGAATCAGAATCCGAACTTGCACTCTTAAGAAGATTAAGATATTATTCTCAGCGCTCGTGAAATAACGTGTACTATTCGCTTCTCCTCTTGGAATATCTCTATTTCTCTTATCACTTCATTCTCAATTCAAAGATTTTGTATAAACAGAAAGTGTTCCAAGATTCGCTTTGTGTAATTCATTGATCGAAGTCTCCTTAATTAAATTTCTGAAGGCAAATAAACGTATCTTTTGCTTTTAAATCAGAAACTTAAAGAGTTATTTTTTAAAGCGAGTTTCTTAAGAGAAAGATTATTATTGCACAAGAAAGATTTTTCTAAATGATCACTGAAAGTCGTAGGTTAGTCGTGAACGACATAATATTTATAAAACTGAACTAGGGATGCTAGTTTCGACTCTCCACTTTTCTTAAGTTTTATAATTTTCTAGGACCAAAAGAGAATGAAAAAAATACACCAATCTTCAACAAATTGTTGAATTTTCAACTGAACAAAATCATTTTCCACCAAAAAACTCAATTTTTAACTAAAATCATAACTTTTCATATGAAACAGTTCAATTTTTAGTAAAACAATTGATTTTTTAACACAAAAAACTTAAATTTTTAAACAAATAATTAAATTTAGATCGAAAAAGTTAAATTTTCAACTAAAATGATAAAAATTTAACAAAAAAATGAATTTTTAAGAAAGGAGTTAAAAACTTAACTAAGAAGTTAAATTTTCAACTAAAAATATTAATTTTCTATAAAAAAGGACTAATTATCAAATAGCAGTATATGAATTTTTCACCTCATAGTTTAATTTACATCTGAAAAGAAACTTTTTCAACTAAATTGTGTATTTCTAAGCTAAAAAAAGGTAAATTTTCTACCAAATGTGGAATAGTTAAATATGAAATTAAAATAATTTTCAATAATTTTCTCTAAACTAAAAATGATCACTTTTCAACTGAAGGGATCAATTTTTAACTAAAATGACAAACATTCATGTGAAAATGTTCAATTTTCAGTAAAAAGTAATAAATTAAAAAAAAACAGCTAATTTCCAAAAAATAATCCAATTTACAATTAAAGAGCTGAATTTTCAACTAAAGTGTCCAATATTTAGAAAAAAAAATTTAACAAAGAAGTTCACCATTTAACGAACTAGTTGAATTTTCAGTCAAGAATATTAATTTTTTGACAGAAAATAAGAATTTCCAATTAAATAGTGAATTTTCAACCATTTTAATTATTTTAAACAACAATAAATATATTTTCTACAAAAATAAAATACAGAGAAACCTTTTATTAGCCCTCCCTTATATAGTCCTTCCTAGAATTGACGCCGCGCCGCAGGTTGGTATAAGAGGACCTGCACAGGGTGCGTGGGGTCTGCAGTTGACACTCAGACGAGCACTCAGGAGTGGACAAACATAAGCTGAGCGGGCTGTAATGAGTTAGTTCCCATCCACCGTCAGTAGAAAAGTCGGCGTTATCGACGAGTTTCACTGTAGTTAAATTTCCACCCACACATTTTTGTTTAAATTCAATAAAATAGTTAAATAATCAACCAAATAGGCAATTTTCTTAACGAAACAGTCGAATTGCCAATACGTAAATATGAGTTTTATAGAAAAAAATTTGTTTTTAAGCCAAAAAGGTGAATTTACTATAATGCAGTTGGATTATTAACTGAATAGTGGATTTTTTGAACTCAAAGCTTAACTATTTCATATTTGGATTAAATTTGTATTATTTCATAGTTGAAAATTGATGTTTTTGTTAAAAGCAGTTTTATAATAGAAAACTAAACTATTTGGTCACATTTTTTTGGTAAAAATGTAGCCTTTAATTTAATTGGTTTAAAATGTACTTATTTTAGTTAGAATGCTTCGTTTTCAGAAGAAAAATAATATTCTTGAATAAAATTTAAGTTTTAGCTTGAGAATTGAAATATTTGTTTTAAAATGAATCTATTTTGCTGTAAATCAAACAATTTTCTTGAAAAGTATAAGTTTTGTTTAAAAAGTCAACTATTTTATTGAAAATTTATCTTTTTGGTTAACTTGAACTTCACACACTTTCAGCTGTTCACCCCTTTTCCCTATTTTAAAACAATACTTTTCTCCAGTTTTCAAGAAAGTAACCCCTTTCGCCCCTTTTTTCTTAGATACCAACAGAATTAATAAAACCCAACAAGAAAATCCAACTATTTTTGGTTGAAAGTTAATTATTTTCTAATGAAAAATAGACTTTTATATTCTTCGATCAGAAATAATCTTGTTTGATTAAAAATCCTGCTATTTTGTTAAAAAGTAACTTTTTTAAAATTAAAAATCCTATTCATTGGTTGAAGTTTGATCTATTTTCTTAAAAATTATTTATTTGTTTGTTTGAAGAATTATCTCTTTGGTTGGAAAATTAACTATTTTGTTGCAAAAGTCGTTGTTTCTTGACTGTAAATTTCTTTTTAAAATAAAAATTGAACTATTCCATTTTTGGTGGAAAATTTATCTGTTTTTGTTTGAAAATGCAACTATTTGATTGTAAAAAAATGTTTTTTAGTTCACGATTAAACTATAAGTCGTTGAAAATGTATGCAATTTATATAAAAAATGTATTATTTTTTTTCGGTGGAAAATAAAATTAATCTTTTTGGCTGAAAACTAGCGTGAGTCTAGATCAGGTGGTGTAATCCACAATAATTTTATTCAATCCAGAGTAATCATGTGCCATTCGGAGTAATATTAGGTAATCCAAAGTTTTAAAATTACATTTTTCTGAACAAATATTTTCTCACTTCGCACCAGTGGGACACAAACCACATAACTTGGAGTTGCCGGTCAAATGCTTTTGCAAATAAGCTATCAGAGAGATCCAAACAAAAATCCTTTTTCAGAAATACACGCTATCTCAAGCCAGGTGTTAGAGAAGTGAGAATATCTTTTTACAGATAAATTCAATTTATAAATTGAAAAAAAAAATTTTCTATATAGTCAGAAATTTTTGTTATTTAAAGAGTTAACTTGATCGATAATTTTTATTTATATTTTCACAGATTGTGGAATGACATCTACACTGATCTGTAAGCTGCGTATTTTAACATGTGCGCTTTATAACATGGACTCAAGTTGCTGATAAATTTCTTTAGCAATCACCACCGGCCAAAAGCTTCTCAAAATCACTATGGAAAGCTTTTCGCGCCGGGTCATTATTATCCGAGGTATTTCGTTTCAGATGTCTCTCACTCCACTGACACTCTTCAACATGGATTTCTTATCAAATATATGTCGCTAAATTTCCCGGTCCTGGCCCGCCTCTTTAGTTACCTTCACGTCCTTACATTTGCGCATGTTGTTTCTATGGTATTTTATATTTTTTCAAATTAGGGTCTCATTCATACATTTTTCCTGTTATTTCCTCGGTCTGCCTCTCGGTATACCACCATTTGCGTTACCAAAATATATTTGTTTCGTAAAATAATTTTTTATATGTTATCAAGGATAATCCGATATAATCCGAAGTACGAGGGTGGATTGATAAGTTTCCGGCCTGACCAAGAAAAACAACGTTTTTAAGAATTTTTTTTTTTATTTCTCAACATAATCTCCTCCAAGGCT
>NC_046658.1:78862940-78871650 GCF_010883055.1 Belonocnema kinseyi | reverse complement strand
CCCCCCCCCTTCGACTAGAGTCATAGTTGAGAGTAAATCGCAAATTTGCTTAGAGTCGCTAAGTTTCGGTTAACTTGCATGTTACACATGAGAAACTTGGTGAAAATCCAGGTGAAAATTCGAACTGGGATAGCGGATGGTGAGTCTTCGTTAGTTTAGTCTCTACGTTCAATTTCGCAAACGGGTTGCGAACGAGGGGAATAGGGTGGCAGTGGGAAAGGAAAGGGGAAAGTGGGAGGGGGTAGTTTCAAGCGCAAAGCCTGCGAAGCATTAATGCATCGAAATGTAGTTACAGTTTGTAACTCTATTTTGGGGGATGTGCCCGTGACGTGTCCGCCCCCTCTGCAATATTCTGGCATAGATAACAACAAGAAGCATATGACAAAACCCATGTCGACGTCTACTTAGAGGTGGTGGCCGGATGGTGTGCACAAGGCGCTTGCTGTGAACCTTGTTGAGCCTTCTGCAACATCTGTGACGCAATTACTACAAAATACATTCTCTTCATCCCACCAATCCAATTGATTCATTAATTATGATACAGGAAATACTGCTTTCCCAAAAATTATTTCAAATTTCAACTTATATATATCTCATATCTAAAAAAAGTCTTAGTCACGAAATCTAGCATCGGGAGCGTCCACATTAGGGTTGTTTATTTTATTTTTAATTCTTATGCATATCTCCTAAGTATTTATTTGAATCATCCCGTTTACCAGATATTTCCTATAAGAAAGAAGAACTTTTTTTATTCAATTTATACAGAATTGTCAGTATTAGATGAATTGAGTTGAAACACATAATCTCTTCGCAAGTAGTCTTAGTATACGAATCAAAACTCATTTTTTAAACACAATCATTATAAATTTGGTTTACAGGGTGCCGAAAAAGAACCATCAGTGAAAATTTGCATTTCGCTTTATTTTTTGTTGTTTATTGTTTTTAGCAATTTTATCTAATAAACTCGAACTTGGAATTGAGCCCGGTTTTGGTTCTAACCTTCGGCTCAAATCCAGGTTCTCCGAATGTAAGCAGTCAGAGCCGTGTGAACACTGACAATGAACTTGCGCAATTTGACGGAGTTATCGAGCTAGGTCGTTATTATCGCTACACTACTAAAGACACATCCTCCCCTTTTGCTTTCGCGGCTCCTCTGGTTGGAAAATCAAATACTTTAAAACTATTTTGTTAGAAACTCCTTTTCTTGGTGTTAAAACTTAATTTTTTTATCTAAAAATGCAGCTATTACATTTTTGGTTGGACATTTTTGCTCTAAAAGTTGATAATTAGACTATTTCGAAAGAAAAGCAATGTATTTTGTTGAAAATTGGTCAACTATTTTGTTAAAAATTCGTCTTCTTTAGTCAAATACCAGGCCTGGTTGAAATTTGTTTTTTTTTTTGAAAATTAATTTTTCAGCCTGTATATTTAACGATTCCATTTTTTTTTAAATTTTATCTTTTCGAGTTGAAAATTCAACTTCTTGGTTCAAAGTTGAACTATTTTGTTTAAACTTAATTTTTTGTTTGAAGATTCATAATTCTAGTTTTTTTGATGTGTTCAACTGTCCTTGATTGAAATAACAACATTTTTCGTTTAAATATCAATGATGCATTACATTTTTTTACTGAGATTTCACCTTTATTGGTTAAAACATTAACTGCTTGGTTGAAAAAGAACTTTTTTTTTAAATTTCTATTTGATATACCTGAAACTTTAAAAAAATGTTCTGAATTTTCTCAAGAATCTTAGAAAAATTATTTTTATATACACTTAAAAAATTAAACAAATGAACTTAATAAATAATCAGGTATTCGAAATATTTATTTTGTATTAAAAAATCGGCTTTCCATTAAAACGAGAAAAAATACATAAATGGTTAATATCGGCGTGTCCAGATTACAAGATTTCAAAATCAGATTGTCTAGTAGAAAGGTTCTGTCATAGGAGAACGCACTTGTGCGCCATATAATTTCAATGGCAATTTGCAAATTTCCAGATTTTCCGAGATGGAACCTTGTCATTGGTACACTATTTTTAAAACGGAATAGCAATTCTTTTCTATTGAATTCAACATTATTTATACAACAGAAATTAAACCAAATCTTATATGTATTTGTTAAAAAGTAAAATGAGAGTTTAACATTCGAAACGTAATTTCCAACATCGCTTTGGACCTTTTATTATTTTTTGAAACTTAAACATAAGTAATATCGAAAGCATCGTTATCGATTTTATCAATGTCGATTGGGTAATTTGGAAAAATCGAAGGAAGGAATTTTGCCAAGTACACACGCATTATTAAGAATGTTATATTTGTGTGCATAATGAAACTGACAAAAATTTAAGATTTAATAATGTGAAATTTTATAAATAACCAATACGAATTTATCAGGATACAAATTTGTATTTGGCATGAGCAAAAATAACGTTATTTTAAAATATAATTCAAAAGTTGTATTTTTACAACAGACGAAAAATGATAACTTTGCAATATTTTATTGCTTCATTTAAACTAAACTGCTTTTTTTAGACAAAAATTCCATAATTGGATCTCAGTTTTCACTTTTTAATTTTGTTGTATGACCAATTTTACTTTAAAGTTGACACTTGAAATGTTTTCTATATTTCCGGAGATCAATATCCCTTAACGATATAAAACTTGTTCAAAATTCGCTGCTAAACTGTTGACTAAGTTAGTTATGTAAATTAAGTTACTTGACTAAACCTAAAGTTAGTAAAAACTCGTTATTTTGACTTTTTCGAAGTTTAAAACTGCAAAAATTTTTAAATAATTGACTTAACATTTAACAAGTAAGCTTACGAATAATTTAATTTTTTGGTACGACAAAGGGAATTTTAAACAAAATATTTAAAATTCTCACCAAATTGATTAATTAATTTTTAATAAAAAAATAATTTAAATTAAACAAAAAAGACGAATTTTCAACAAATTGTTTTCATATTTAACAAAAAAAGACTAATTTTCAAACCAAAAGTAGAAATGTTAAATTTAAATCCTAATAATATGAATTTCCAAGCAAAGTAATCAAATTATCAACCTAAAAAAGACAATTTTATCTTGAAAATTATTGAATTATTCACCAAAAAGATCAATTACTGGCAAAAATGGAACAGTTACAGCTTCAGCCAAGAAAATTCATTTTACGCAACAAAAAAGCAGTTTTTAACAAAATAAGTGCAAACAAAAAGTGAATTTTTAACCAAAATGATGAACCGTCAAACAAACAAAACATGAATATTTTGCGAAATAGATGAATTTTCAACAAAATAGTTCAATCTTAAATTAAAAAGATGAATTTTTAGCCTAGAAGATTAAATATGTACAAAAAAGAATTAATTTTAAATAAAATACATACATTTCTAACCAATTTTTGAAGGAGTATTCATCCCAGCAGTTACATTTTTAATAACAAAATAATAATTTCAACAACATACAGAAAGATTTAATCAATAAGTTTATTTTTCACTAAAGAAGATAAGTCTGTGAAGTTAAAAAAATTAATTCACAGTAGCAAAAATTTCAAGAATGTAATGAAATTTTTAACAAAAGGAAAAGTGTTTTTAGCTAAAATGATGAACCATTAACCAAAAAAACCAATTTTGAACAATGTAGTTCTAGTTTCAACTAATTAGTGGAATTTCGAAACAAAAAAGGGTTTTCAGTCGCTATTTACGAATGGTGAAAATCTTGAAAATTTATTTAAATCGTTATATTAGGAAAAACATTCTAGGTTCAACATAAAATTGACAGGATGATTCCAGCAAGAATTTATTTAAATACTCTGTTTTTAGATTTTCAGTTCTTCTTTCTGAAAGGTATTTATCTTAAAAATAATAATTTTTAATTGATCTCGAAAAGATTAATCATTTGTGGTATGTTTTTCTCAAAATTATCACTTAAATGTAAGTAATGCAATGAAAATGTAAAAATGGCTATTTTTCAATTTATTGTAAAAATGTCATTTTTAATGTTATTTAACAATGAAGTTACTTGTGCTCATGTCAAATATAAATTGAAATAGTCTTTAATGTGCCTGTCTTGACTAAATAACATGTTAGATTATCGATTAAAAATTCTTCTCAGTTTCAGCATGAACACTTACTCTTGAATTTCAAAAATAAAATTTGTATACACAAATAAAATAATTTGATACAGTTATTGTGACAAATATCTTAGTAAAATGTGGTACATGGAACCTTATATAAAATTCAAATCAAATTTTGTGTGTGAGAAACGTTCTCACATTATATAGGATTTTCTATAAAATCAAAAACAAAATGTTTGAAAATAAACTCAGTTTTTTTTCTAAAAAGAGGGTAATTAGTTGGCGATTAGGGTACACAATATACTGGTTTAAAAAATTCTGTATCTTGAAACTTGTTCCATCTTGAAAAAGGACATAAGGCTGACAAAAAACATGATGCATCGTCACCTAGAAAGGGGACCGTAATTAATCTTTGTTCGCTCATCTAGAGTGATTGATGTAGATACCGTCGCGACAAAAGATCGACGATCGCCCAAGATGATAGAAAGAAAATTCTGAAAGCGTGCGACTGAAAAAAATTTGGGATACATTGATTTTCGGGCAATCCATTTTCGGAAACCGGTCACAAACAGTATTATCGTTGCGGTATGGGCATGGCATGACAGTTGGGCATTGGTGATGACGGGCAATGCAAAATTGCAGTTCGAGCGTGGAAACGGATGATTTAGTTTGGGGGGTCCATCGAGAGAAGTGGTGGGGGTTGGGGTGTTCGAACCCCTCGAAATATTGATTGACATCCAAGTGACAGATTTCACTGGCCACACACCCCTTTAGCCGTGAACTGCAACGTATACCCTGGTCCGTGCTTTCAGCCCCATACATACCCTTTGTCATGCTGATTTGTTGCCTAGTCCACAGTGGTGCCCAATCACGTGTGCCTTTGAGCTAAAAAGCTCTCAAACAATAAAATTTACTTTTTTGCGGTAACGAGAATCACGTGCTACTCATTGTTCTTTGTCCTCCATTATTATATTTTGCATTAATTTGGATGCAAATTTGCTAAATAATTATCAAAGGGTATTTTTAATTTTAGGATAAAAGGAGTAACATTCTCATTATAAGGACAATTAAAAAGTATCCGTTTCCCCCTATGAATTAACAGACTAGTTCAAATTTCAATCAAGTATTTGAATTTTTAACAAAAAAAGGTACTATCTCAATAAACAATGTTATAGTTGATCTTTTAAAGAAAATGCGATTTTTTTAAAATGATAAACAGTTGCATTTACTCAAAATTATGAATTTTTAACAAAATAATTGAATCCTCTACCAGAAAAGATTATTTTCAACCAAACAGTTGTATCTTTCAGCAAAAAAGATTAAATTTCTACTAAAAATGATTAATTTTTTTTTAAACAGTAGCATTTTTAAGCAATAAAATTATTTTTATATTTAAAAACAACGCGTTTTTAACAAAATATTAAAGCTTTCAAGAAAATATTCAGATTTTAAAACAATAAAGTTGCTCTTCCAACAAAAAAATTTCAACGAAGAAGATTAATTTTTTATCAATCAGTTGAATTTTAATCAATAAAATTGATTTTTTATTTAAAAAACGAGTTTTGAACAACATACTCAAACTTTAAATGAAATATTTGAATTTTCAAACAATAAGATTGTTTTTGTACCAAAAAGATGAATTTTCAACCAAGAAGATTAATTTCCTATGAAACAGTTGCATTTTCAAACAATAAAATTAATTTTCTATTTAAAAAAACGAGCCTTTAACAAAATACATTATTTCAACCAAATAGTTGAATTTTCAATTTGAAAAGATAAATTGTTTAACCTAAATGGAATAGCTAAATTTTTAATTGAACTAATTACTTTCAATCCAAAATATTAATTTACAACAAAAAATATAATAGATGATATTTGAGCGAAAAAATATTTACATTTATAATTTAGAGCAGTACAGCACAGTAGTTTTTTTCATAAAAAAGATTAAATTCCTATGGAAAAAGATGAATTTTGAACAAACTACATACACTTTGCACCAAATAAGTGAATTTTTACCCAAGAGAATCAATTTTCTGCCAAAAAGATAAATTAAAAAAAAATACATGAATTATCAACAAAATAATAACGATGAATAGTAATGATCAGTCGTTAAATGAAAAAAATGAATTTTTAACAAAGTTGTTCAACTTTTTACCAATTTTTTGTGGATTGTTACGCATTTGATAGATGACGCCTTTTTTGTTCATTCATTTATTATTATTCAATTTAATATTATTACTAATAGTACTATAGGTTTTACTTATATTATGAGGTAAATTATAACAAACAGCCATTTTACAATAAGTAAGTAAGTAAAAGTTTTCTGAATGCATCTCGGTTACTTCAAAGATAATTTATTAATGCAATAACTACTAACAGCCACCTTTTTTCTACAAACAATTAAAGATTCAATCCTTATATGTGTGATAAAAAAAGTTAATAAGTAGTTAATTTATTATTCCAAAATTTTGAATTTATCAAGATATATTTATTTTGGTTAAATATTGTTGAAAAAATGTTTCATTTCTATGAATAGAAATATCTATATGAAAGTTATTTCAATGTTTAAAAACTTAATTCTGAAAACTTTGAAGCTCAATTATATCCAAATTGGATGAAAGTTACTTAGAAGCAATTATATTTTTAGAGATTAAATCTGGCAAAATCTTTAACACACTCAAGTGGTTCAAATATTTTAAAACGAATTTTTTATTTCCTTCGAAAGCCTTTTCAATTTTCTTCTCTTCTTCTACCTTTAAATTATCCTTGTTTTCTTTAAATCGTATTTTTACTTTTCTGTTTTTGCCCATATAATAATGTTCTAGCCTAAATTTCTCGTAATTGCTAAAGTCTGTAGTATTCAACTTTCTTAGATACGCTTGCTTCTTTTCGTTAAAGGCTACGCGGATTTCATCATTCTACTAGGCATCACCAGTCATTCTTCCTACAATCGCAGTACCACACACTTCAGTCGCATTCCCTCAATTATGTGTCTGAGCAGAGGCTATGCGCCTCTATATCGCATTAGTGTCTTTCAAGTTGCCCTATCTATGCGTTCATATATCTTATTCTGAAATTCTATTTGCTCTTCTGGTTTTTATTCATTTTCTATCTTGATTCGCGTCTGTTTCGTATTTTTAGTTCTCTTTCTTCTTCAACCTTGGCGTAATTTAATTTTTGAAACTCAGAGGTAATGATCCGTTTCGCATTCACAACCTTTCATTACTTTGTATCTCTTATTATTAGCTTCCTCAGTCTCTCATCTGCAATAACGAAGTCAATCATACTGAGGCTATCGTCTCTGTGCCAGGTACTAACTATTTGTAGTGAGCAAAATCTTTTCAAAGCATAAGCTAACCAACTTGTCTCTGTTATCATTTGTTTTTGGATCTTCAAAATTACTAACCACCCTTTCCGTACCCTCGCGTTGGACTCCAACCTATTCAGTAATGTCTTCTAGAAGAATAACTTTTTCCCAATGATTGCAAGAGCCTGTAGTATAGTTTAAAGTGTCCCAAATGGTGTGTTTCACCAGAAACTGTGGCGTAACAAGCTAGGATAAATAGTCTTCTGATTCCCATTTTCATTCTAATCTACAACAATCTGAGAGATACAAAATCATAACCCTTGACATGCAGTTTTGGTCTCTCATTTATTATTAGACCGACTCTAAGGCAAGCATGTGATTCGCTATCTACTCCTGACCATAGTTCGAGTCCCTGATTTAACTTCCCGTTTTCTGTTATTATACTGTTGCATTCCTTTTTCTTTGTTTCAGGTAAACATAAAATATCTAGCTTCTTTAGATTTAGAGAAATTTCATCTGCACTGAGAAAAAAGATAACTTGATTCAAATAAATGTAGTACTGAATACGTCCAATGAAATATTTCTTTGATATAAAGAAATTTTTCTCATAACAATAGTGAGTTTTTTATTTGAAAAGCATTATTTCTTGAAAGAAGAAAAATTACCTTGGATCAAGAAATATTTGATTAGACGTATTCAGTACTATGGTGAGATTTTCTCAGTGTATTGAAGAGAATTTTCATTTGTTGCCACAGGAATCTTTTTGCACCAAAAATTCAAAATCTGTCAATCAAATAATTCTGTTTGTGTAAAACATATATTCACGTTGTTCAAAACAAAACTGGAAAGAGGATGATGCTTTTCTTTGAAAGACCTCTGGTCCTCCAAGTTTACGTGAATTGTTTTTCATAATTGTCTTTCCTTAACATCATTCACCCCTCTAGCAGTCCAAACACCCAGTCTCCGTTTATCACCTGAAAATTTACCTTTACCTTTACCAGATGCATGTATTTAGTCAACCAAAGTTTAAACGCATTGCGAGACTACTGTATTAATGGTATTATTAATTGTTTATAATATATGCCCAAATGACCCCCTTAATGTGATAAATGTATTTTGCGATTAAAAATTATGCCCAAAGCAATTAGCCAGTTGTGGTAAGGTGGAGAGTCTTGTTTTAACGTCACTCCTATCCGAATTCGGCCAATGGTGGGAAGAATGTAGGGACAGAACCATATACCAGGTGTATACATATGAAACCGGTATTGCCATTTAGCGGCCAGTAGGCACACTTGTAGGCACTGTCGGAACTTACCATTTGTGCTAATTGGCG
>NC_046658.1:78858879-78862840 GCF_010883055.1 Belonocnema kinseyi | reverse complement strand
TCCATAAATTGCCTGAGAGGTGGACAAAATGTGTAGCCAGCGAGGGCGCATACTTTGAATAAAATATTTGTTATCATTCTCTTGAAATAAATTTTTTTTTTTCTTGAAAAAATACCGGTTTCATATGTATACACCTGGTAGAACCGTAAGAGTCAAAATTGGTTTCTGCTGTATACTGAGAAGGGCTCCAGCCTTCAGGAGATTAGAAATAAAAGAGAAAATGTGTGAATTTCTGCAAAGCTTCCTCTGGCCAGCCTTGGGCTGCCTCTCAGACTTCAACCAATAATTATTTTTATTTATTTTTAAAATAAATTAAAATATCTTGTTCTACTCTTTTTCGTTTTTATTTGAGCGGAAATTGAATTTCCAAATAAATTTAAAACGAAAAAATCAATAGAATGTTGAATTATTTTAAAGTTGATCGGAAATGCGGCCAAAAAATAACTTTAAATGTTCAAAATTTGTCACATTTGCGTGCAGTAAAATAGCTTGGAGAATAAATTTGAGACCGACCGTCGTCGATGTTAGTCTTTTCGAAAATTTGATGTATTTTTTTAAATATTCGACTTTTGGAAGAAAATTATTCTTCTTGCTTCAAAAATTCAATTTCTTTTGTTAAAAATTTGTCTTTTTGTGTTAAAAATTCTATTATTTTGGTAGAATATTCTTGGCGAGTAATCTTTAATACCTAATCTTTGATAATTTTAATAATCTTAATCTTTGAGTAATCTTTACTAACTTGTCTCGGTTGAGAATTTATCTCTTTCGATAGGAAATTAATCTTTTTCGGTTAAGAATTTAACTATTTGTTTGAAAATGAAATATGCATTAATTTGTAATCTAAAGTGTTTCCAATTGAATCGCATATGTTACCTATAGATTGTTTTTATTTGAAAGAATTTATTCTCTTATTTTCGTGAAAAATAGTTTCATTTCCTCTATTTTGAGCGGCAGTATTGTGGGCTTTTGAAATCTGTTAAAATATTATGTTTGGATGTTTTGTGTAATTTTAGGCGTTTACCAAATAAAATCGAAGAAAAAATGTTGAATTGAAAGGAGGGCGAGGAGTCTTCGTATTTGCGATGTCCTCTGGTCTGGCGTGTTCAAGCTTTGTCTGATGACCTTTGGCGAAGAAGGCGAGGGGTTGAAAAAGTTTTCAAAATAGCATGACGTACTTTTTGAATGGCTCCTTAAATAATATACTTTAAGCACAAAAAAGTTTACCTGGGGAAATAGGGAGAGAAATGATGTCAATTTTTTTTAATGCCAGCTGGATTGGACACGATGACGTCATATATTTCTTAGCGAACTATGAATTAATCTTCTCGTCTCGGCGGCGGTTAAAAATATCTGCTACCCGATATTGGCTTGACCCATTCACAGTTCGCATCGAATGCAAAATAGAGAGCTTACCATTTATTCTTTGAAAATAATTCATTTCTATTCATATAACTTATTATTTGGCCTTTATCAACATTTATCTGTAGTTTACGATGCCAATTAAGAACGTGATGTCAGAAGGTCTCTGATAATTTACTGTCACATCAATTAATTCACTTGTTGTGCTGCCCGATATTGAATCATGTATATTTTTATCAATTCTGTACTATTTCAATCAATAATAAAGTCAGACATGTTCAATAAATAAGTCTATTCTAACAAAGAAACAATGGCTTACAAGGGGAGCCTAAACTAGAGTGAACCAAAACAGAAAATATTCTTGTTGTCGTCTCATCCCTCAGCCGAAATTTTTAATTTTTAGTTTTTCATAACGGATTTGGAATCATCATCCCAAAAAACTAATAGAAAATTACTTTTTTTTAAAGTTTATAATAAAAAAAACTTGTAAACATATTGGATCAGTTATTTTGAAGTTCGGAGCTTTGAAGACGGATTTTTAATCATGGACCCACCAGACTTTTGAAAAATAAGTTTCATAGAAAATGAATAATTAAAAAAATGATCGTGATATTGGTTCCGCTATTTTGAATTTAGAAGTTTTGATAATGGATTTTAAATGTTGAAAAAATCAAAAAATGAACTATTAGAAAATGAATTTTATGTCTCATGGATACCTTTTTTAATCTTGGCCAATTTTTATGTGGTTCAATTTGTTTCTTTCTTGGCCGAAAAATGTTTCTTTGTTTTAAAATTCAGCTCTTTGATTTTTGTTGATAAAAAATTTAACTGCTTGTTTGGCAATGATTGTTTTGATTAAAATTCTACAATTTAAATAAATGCTGATCATTTTTTGTTCAAAATTGAAACAATCTGTTAAAAATTTGTATTTTCGGGAAAAAATTCAACTCTTTGATTATAAATTAATTTGTTCGAGGATAATTTCACACCTTGTTTGAATTTTGGTTTTCTTTCTTAAGAGAAAACCATTTCTTGGGGAAAAATTCTACTCTTTTGTTAAAAATTCATCACTTTGGACAAAAAGATGATCTTTTTCAGTTAAAAATTTGACTGTTTGGTTGGAAATTAAATTCTTTTGATAAAAGTTAAATAATTTTATTAAAAACTTATCGTTTTGGTTTTAATTAGTTGAAAATTCAACATTTTGACAGAAACTACAAGGATATGGTTAAAATATTGTCCTGTTTGTTAAATTCAACTGTTCCTGACGTAAAAATTCATTTTTATGTAGAAATTAAAACTATTAAATTTTTGGTTGAAAACTAAATTTTTTGAAGGAAAGGTGAAAGATATTCTATTTTCGGTTAAAAATAGATTTTTTGGTTGAAGATTCATCGTTATAATAGATAATTGATCTCTTTAGTTGAACATTTAATTACATATTTTGTTGAAAATTACTTCTTCTTTTGGTTGCAAATAAATTTTTTTTATCAAAGATTCAAATATTTTTTGTTGAATATTCATCTCACTGGTTGAAAATGTAACTATTTTTTGAAAATCTGTCATTATTATTTGAAATTTCATTTCTTTTCGTCAAAAATTTTTTATTTTGTTGTTAAAAATGCAACCTTTTGTTTGCCGTTAATCGGTTTTGGTTAAAGATTTTACTATTTTCTTTAAAGCTTGTTCCCTTTTTAGTTGGAAATTAATTTTTCCTACTGAAAATTTAACCATCCAATTTTTGGTTGAAATTCATGAACATTGTTAAAAGTATGACTTATTTAGTAAAACAAAAAAAGGCTTTCTTGGTTGAAAATTCATCTTTTTAGATGAAACTTCAACTATTTGGTTGAAAATTAACTTTTCGTTTATGTGTTATTTTGAAATATCTGAAACCTTTAGAAATATTTTTGAAGATTCCTCGATTTAGTCAAAAATTCATCTCTTTAGTTAAAAATTTAAATATTTTGTTAACAATTTTTGTTTTTGTTTGCTGTGAACTAATTTTTGCGACTAAAATTGTAACTATTCTATGGAAATATTCTAAATTAAACACTGATGCGATGAAATTTTACGTGTCCTGTGTGGCATTGACGCAAAAAGGGTCAATCTTCTTTTTTCCTTTTTAACTCACTCCGATTTTGCATTCAAGTCTTATTCGGGGGTCTATGGTGTCGCTGAATCCGAATCTAAAGTCAAAATTAAAAAATTAAAAATGGCTGATCCAATATGTTGGAAGAAAGTACAAGAAACGGCTCGATTTGGATCAATCTCGGTTCATACGGGTTTTGGGGGTAACTGAATCAGAATTTTGACTTCATTTTCGGGTTCAGCGACCCCAAAAACTCGTAAGTACCTAGATTTATCCAAATCGAGCCGTTTTTTGTATTTTCGTCTGTCATATTGGATCCGCTATTTTGGATTTCTGAATTTTGACTTTATATTCGGATTCAGCGATCCCAAAAACCCTAGGGTACAAATTTTCGGGATAATAAAATTTCCTACCAGTTTAGCACTTTTTGCCGAATTCTCTCCACCAACGAAGGGGTTAATAAAAAAAAGTCTATTCTTGTTGTCAACGAGGGGGCAGCGGGGAGTGGGG
>NC_046658.1:78848590-78858869 GCF_010883055.1 Belonocnema kinseyi | reverse complement strand
GGGGGGGGGGGTAAACATAGAAAAAATTGATAACATAGTTTATGGACGGGCCCTATAACGTGCGTAGATTTTGTTGAGTTGTTTTTCTTCTAGAGAATGGTTAAAAAGCTTATCATAATTATTACTTTAGCATATTACAAGTCTGGCAATCCTTATTATTCTGGGAGAAGTATAAATAAAAAAAACCTAATGGGTGTAATTTCCCTTGCTAGAACAAGGACAAGGGAATTGAGATAAACTACAAATTTTTGAACTGTCCATTCAAAAGCAACGTCTGATAGCCACTGTCCACCCCAGACACATAACAAAGAAATCGCGGAAGCATTTATTTTCTCTATTGTAGTCCAAGAAATTATTGTTTGCTTTCTTTTTATTTTGATATCTTCCATTGTGCTTTTTGAGCACTCATCGGATATATATTACATTTGAATTGCATAAGTATTGCAGAGACCAGCGAGAAGAGAAAGAGAAAATTAACTCGCAGCGAGTGCTCTTGAGTTGTAAAAAAACGAGAAAATCCTGCGCCCTGCTCGTCCGTCGAATATAAAGCGAGGTACTCAAGATGTTGATAATCGAGTTATATCCCTTTCGCCTTTCCCCTTCGTGTAATCCGTCGATCGACTCGTTTCGCTTTCGGTATTTTATTTTTTTCTTCTATCGCTTCGCTACCCTCCATCTTTAAAACTCTGACTTTTATTTCCTTCAATTGTGAAAGCTTCAATTTATTCATAAAAATGTCATTCTTTTGCAATATTTATATGGGTAAAAATAAAAAATTGGCATAGTTTGATTTTCAATTAAATGGAAAAAGAGTATTCCAGATCAACAAAAAATATCTTTGTAGGGTTTTGAAGCCGCGGACAGAAAATCTTATAGTTTCCGTCGAATGTCCGTCCGTCGTCCTTTTTCCAAAGAAGGGCAAGTGAAGGGAAATGTGGACAGGAGCAGTAGAAGAAGCGAGGTGAAAGAAGGGGAAATTATTGGTAGGGAAGTAGAAAAATTAAGGGAAAACTAGGGGAGAGAAAGTAGGGAAAATTAGTGGAAATTAGGAGAGGGGAAATAAGAGAAATTAAGGGGAGGGGATTTGGTGAAATAAGGGGACATTGTGGAAGAGGGAATAAGGGAATGAAGGTGAATAAAAGGGAATGGGGATGAGAAGAAGAAGTAAGAGAAAATGAGGGAAGGGATAGTGATAGAAAATTATGGATAGGTTAGAAGGGGAAATTAAGGGAGGAAAATTAGGGAAAATAATAGGAAATGAGAAGAGAAAATTAGGGGAAGTGACAAAAAAGAGGAGTGAAGAAGTAGGAGAAATTCGGTGAATTAAAGGGTGGAAAAGTAAAGAACATTACAGGAAATGTAGGGTTAGAAGTAGGAAAATATGGGGCGGCGAAGTGAGGAGATTTAAGGGGAGGGAAAGTAGGAAAAATTAGTGGAATATTATAAGTGAAGGGAAGGGAAGTAGAGGAAATCAATTAAGGGAAGGGAAGCGTTAACTGGAGAAGCGAGGGGAAATGAAAATAGAGCATAAAAAATTTCTATTAATATTAATTACCATAAGTATAAAATTAATTATTTACTGTACTAAGAAGTATAGTTATAATTTTTTGTATCAAATTGAAATTTTTTTATGTAAATTATTTACGATAAGCCTTAAGTCAAAATCTCAATCAGACATGTTTCTTTAGACTTAAAATATAAAAATTAAAATGTAATTATTATTATTCTTTATCATATACTTAATTAAGCAAATAATTACCCGAATAATGTTATTATTTTCTTGATTTTTTGCCGCTCTTAGTTTATATATAATATTTACAGAAACGAACTGAGATTTAATATTATTTCAAAGATTTCAGCGGATTTTAAAGTTAATGGGATATGAAAAGAATTTTCTATAATATGTGACGTCATTAAAGGATTTGATTGGATATAAAAGGGTATAGGACATTTTTATTGACGTTTCTATAAATTCTATAAATATAGGATTTAGAAGATTTCAGGATTCTTTGAAAGTCTTTAAAGGATTTTATCATATTTTAATGGGTTTAAAAGATTTTATTCACAACATTTGAGAAATTTTGTAGCATTTTAAAGATTTCAAGGGATTAAAAATTTTGTTGATGTATTTCCAAATATTAAAAAACTTTTTAGACAATTTTAGGATATTTTAAACGATTCTAAAAAAGTTTTTATAGATTGAAATAACTTAAAAGGTTTACAAATGATTTGAAAAAATTTCAGGTATTTTAAACAACTCATTAAAGCGTTTAAGAGTTTTTAAAAATCTCAAGAGATTCCAAAGGATTCCATAGAATTTGAAATATTTTAGGGTATTTTAAAAGATTTTTAGACATTTCCTCCGCGTGACGTCAATACGAAATGAAATTAAAAAATTCGCCTCTTCCAATTGAGAAAAATAATTAATAAAAAGAATTTACTTCCTTCTAACTCAATAAAAATGTAAAAAAAGACATGTCCTTTTTACAATTTAGAAAAACTCATAAGCCAAAATTTTCTCCCTTGCATCTTGAAAAAAATCCTTAACATAAAAAAAAATCCCTTAAAAATCAATAAAAATGGTAAAAAAAATTACTCTGTTCCAATTAAGTAAAAAGATTAAAAATGAAGAGTTCACTCCTTTAACTCAAAAAATTATTAAAAAGAAATATGGCGTCTTCCAATTCAGAAAAAAACAGAACCCTAATTTCTTCCCTTCTAACTTAATAAAAATGTTTAAAACAAAAAATTGTCCTTCTTCGGATTCATAAAATATTCAAAACCAAAATATCCTGCTTTCCAACTCGACGAAAAATTTTAAAATATAGAATTTCTCTATGTTAATTAAATAAAAATAAAAATTTCCTCATTTCAAATTCAATAAAAGTGTTAAAAATACCAAATTTTCCCGCTTTTAACTAAGTTAGTGTGTGAAAATAAGAAAAGTTTCTTTTCAATTTGAGAACAAAATGAAGTACCAAAATACATCAAAATTAAAAACTTTTATTCATGTTTCTAAATTGGACCTACTAAAATTGTAATTTCAAATTAAAAATATAGCACTCAGTAATTTTATTGATTTAAGGTTTTTTATTTAAAACAATTCGGTTTGAAATTGTTCAGTTTTGAATATTGATTAGATTAGAAATGAAATATTATATAATAAAATATTATTTAAATGGGAGTTGAAAATTAATAAAAGCGTTTAGTTATGAATCTATTGACTTATTATTTAAAAATTAAAAATAGTTCCCAAAGTTTCCATTGGTTGAGAGTTTTTTTTATTTATATTTAATTTTAAATTGTAAGGGTTAATATCGGTGAATTATTTAGTTTTAGGCAGATTCGGGATTGTTTTGTAAAATCTATTGGCGTTTAATTTTTCGTATTCGAACTACAGTTTAGTTTGGAAAATTTCTTAATTCAAAAGTTTTTAAACTCAAACGCTTTTAATTTTTAATTGTTCAAGCCTTCAGAATTGCATTATAAAATTATTTAAATTGAAATGCACACTGCAGAATGATGATTAAATAATTCAAAAAGTCAACAGTTAAACTAAAAATAAAAAAAGTTAAAATTGAACTTGTTTTAAATTACATTATATCACATGATGAAATCCCCATCGAAAAATAAATTCACTGTCATTTCCCGGTATTTACCGATCATCCTGAATTTTCTTTTCAAATTTTGAGTCGCTATCCATTTTATCGCATATAATCCAAGCACTTTTAATTGCGTCATAGTTCTTTTTCTTTCTAATATGGGGAAACGAAGTACATACTATCTGAAACAATAAGTTAAAGAACTAAAAAGATGGCGGTATCACTATAAGTGTACGCGCGTTACTGAAATTACCCCCCCCCCCTCCCTCTCTCACCCGACAATATTTCCTCTTCTTGACATTTCAGGAATTTTCCCCGAGGCATTTAGAGAAGATAAAGTTTTCCCATTTCACAACTTTACAGACGTTTCTGCAATAGATCGTTATACATTTTCTATAAACATCTTCAAACCGCAAACTCAATCATCGCATCCAAAAGAGATAACTTCTATACTTCAGGCTTCAGAGTCTTAGAATTCTGAGGGAGAAATTAAGCTTCCTTTCATCTTCAATTAGATTACTGCTTATAGAAAAATCGATCTTACTTTTAATTGCGTATTCAAAGTTATGTCCAAGTTTGCAGAGGACCTAAAATTATAAACATTTACATAAGCAATTTTATTATCTCAAAAATTACATCGCGTACCTCGGTTCACCCTCAATGTGCTTTAATAATTCAATCATTTCTTCTTGTCATGAGCAACAAAACTTAAATGTAAATTTCCAAATTCGATTAATATATTTTGCGGTCACATATCTTCTATAGCTCAGGGTCATAGTTTAGATTTTGAACAAAATGAATCAAAAGACCTAGTATCTCCTAAAGTCACTAAAGTATCCTAACGTATTCCGAAGCAACTAAAGTGCAACTTTGTTTAAGGCTACTGAAGTATCCGAAAATTCCTAAATCAAAGTTAATACTCCAAGTAAACAAAAGTGTCCTGTAGGTTCTGCGATCATATCTGGATTATCTAAAAACTTTTGAAGAATCAGATTATTCATAAAGTATCCTAAAGAAACTATAAGCTTTCTGAAGTGACTGAATTTTTTGGAATTATCCTCAAGTCACTGAAGTGTCCAGAAGGCTCGGAACACATCTTGTTTATCTGAATTATCTGAAAACTTCTACAATATTAAAGGATTCTTTATGGAATGTTAAGAAACTGATAATATTCTGAAATTAGATAAGTCTCCTAGAGTCTCCTAAGGTCACTAAAGCTTTCCAGCGTATTCCGAAGCAACTTAAGTATTCCGAGGTAACTGAAGTCTTTTGGAGGCTACTGAAGTATCTGAACATTTCTGAAGCTACTGTAGTATGCTGAGATGATTAAAGTTTCCTTAATGTTCTGAACATGTCTGAATGATCTAAAAACTTCTAAATCATTTAAGGATTTTCTAGTCATTTTAAGAAAATTGACACATTCTGAAGTGATTTCAGCTTCTTGAATTATCCTGAAGTATCTAAAGTATCTTAAAGACTCTAAAAGCGTCGTTTTTATCTGCATACCTAAATGCTCAAAAAGTATGAAAGGACATGTTAAATAACTTAAAAGAATTGATAACATTCTTAAATAACTTTAGAATTCCATAGTCTCCTAGAGTGTCTAAAGCATTCTGAAGTATTTCGAAGCAACTAAAGTCTCCTAGACCTAGGTTATCCTAAAGTATCAGCGACTGCAATAATTACAGAGGGATTAGCTTATTAAGCACCGTAAGTAAAATATATTCAAAAATACTTATTCGTACGGTAATGAAAATAACAGAAGCAAGGATTTGGGAAGTCCAACGTGGGTTTATGCCAGGAAGGTCATGTACGGATCAAATATTTAGCTTAAGGCAAATAACAGAAAAAGTTTGAGAGTAGGAAAAAAGTTTTCTCTGCATTTTTTGACCTAGAAAAAGCTTTTGACAAGGTAGATAGAAGTAAACTTTGGGAAGTCTTGACAGAGTATGGAGTCAATGGATGGCTCCTATAAGCTATAAAAACAATATATACGGCTAGCAAAGCGAGTGTAAGAGTGCATGTGAAATTGAGTGACTGTTTCGATATTATTCAAGGAGATAGACAAGGATGCGTTATGTCTTCATGGTTATTTATATTATTTATGGACAAGTGTTTAAGAATGGCTCTTAGCGTTCGCAGATGATAAGTTTGTTATTGCAGAGTTAATAGAACACTTACAAAGAATGTTAAATAAACTAGATGCAAGCATAAAGAGCATGGGCCTTAAAATTAAGGCAACTAAAACAAAAACTATGGTGTTCGAAGGAAAGATTGAGAAAACACTATGCATTATTTTATTAAATGATGAGAGAATTGAACAAGTTGATAAGTTAGTATACCTTGGTAGCTTATTTACTATAGGGACGGGAAGGTACACGAGGAATTAGATACACGCATAAACGAAGGTAAGAAGGTTATTGGTAGAGCAGGTCCCCTTATCAGAAGTAAAAATATATCAAATAAAGCTAAAATGGCAATACATAATTCTATATTTGTACCGACTGTACTATACGGTAGCGAGACATGGACTTATCAAGAAAAAGATAAGAGTAAAATTAACGCAATTGACATGAGATTCATGCGCATAATATGTGGGAAAACTCTGATGGACAAAGTAAGTAACGAGATAATTCTAAAAGAATGTGGTGCAGAAGAGACGCTAGTAGACACATGGAATGCCAAATGAACGACTAACGAAACAAGTGTATCAAGGTAAAGTAAATGGCAGCGTACCCAGAGGTAGACCGCGGAAAGCATGGTTAGAATGTGTGAATGAGACCCTAGTTAGAAGAGACATAAGAAGTCAAAGAAACAGGAGTCTGTATGAATAAATCCATGGACATAAAAGAAGCTAGAGAAGTATGCCAGGACAGGAAAGTATGCCTGCAAATAGTTAATAAAAAGAGTGTCAGTACACTGAATGACGCCTGAAACAAAAGACCTTGGCCACTAATGAACCCAAGTGGGGAACCTTACACAACGACTTTGTGAGGATATTCATTCGGGGTGATTGCTAGAGAGATTGATCAGCAACCTGGGTCGGAGCAGTGTTGTGAAACGAACGTGTTATTGACGTAAATAACACGAGAATGTTGGATTAATCTGAACATTCTCTTTCCCTTCCCCATATTACTCCTTTCCCCACCGAGTGAGTCACGCTTATCTCGAAAGGGAAATAGCTTAATGGTGTAATAATAATCAGAGGATTCCTGAAGCAGTCGCTGAATCTTAACATTGTTAAGTGTAAATCATAATTGAATTTTGCAAAATGTGCAATTTCAATAATGTGATTATTTTGCAACAGAGTTCATGTCCGTAAATTTTCCAAATGATTATTACAAATTGATTTAAGTTTGAAACGCTATTAAATTACCTAAGAGTGCATAAAGATTATTTTTAAGTGAAAAGAACCATCATATTATAATAATGTAAAAATATGTAAGTTTTTCTGAGAAAGGATACGAGTGGGTTTTACATGTAGCGATTCCATTATCTTTCAGTGAGTATACATGTATGCATGGATGCTCCATATGCATGCCCACCTTATCTGACCGTCGTTGGTAATAGTCCATCGACGATTTCTATTGGGACGAGGAACTCGTCTGAAAGTAAATCGAACTGCTGTGCACCGAATCGCACAAAATCGAATATAGGGAAGGGAAGAAACATCGCCTACTCTATAAGCCGATTGTGTCCTATGAAAGCGCATTACCTCGCATTTTAAGTCGACAGCATTTAACTTTTTATTTTGTGCCACACACCCTGAATTTATCCTACTCAGAAACTTTATTCAAATTTCCTCTTCAACACTTTTAAATTATAGTCCAAAACTAATGTTATTATTAATAATAATAAACTGCGATTTCTGTTTGTCCACATTGAAGCTCCAACGCTTCAACTCGCTTGTCGCGTGTTTTTGGCAGTTCAAATGATTATAAATTAAAAATTCTCTGAAATCTAATTTTTTCAACCCTGTATAGCTCCAAAATTGCGTAATAAGATTTTCCCTTATCAGTTTTGAGGAAATGTCGCTAAATTAAGAAAATCCTTAATTTCACATACAGTATTGCTTGTCTTTTTTTCCTTTTATGAGAAAGAAAAGAAATCCTAAGGGTTTTATGTGTGCTTAACCATTTTTGTATCTAGGCTACAAAGGACAGAAGTATGATCATTTTAAAGTGTATCAAAAGGATCTGGTACTATTATCATATCTTGCATCTTTTATCGGAAAAAATAAAAGAGATGGAGTTGGAAACATCCAGTTTTTTCATTTTTTTCGAAAATATTTTTGTTGTCATGAGTCTATTTTCCCATGTAGTATTTTGCGCATGGATTTAAAAAAGCAAATATTTCTTCTGTCATCAAGAGTCATTAAATCTTGCAAACAATCGTAGGTAATAACGTCATGGTGCCGGTCAGGGCACGGAGACTGAGATAATTAATGCTAATGTTTTTTTCAATTTTATATTAGTTTTTATATAAAATAGCTTTTTTGCTATTAAAGAAAGCTATTTAACGTAAAAAAAGCTAATATGAAAATTTAAAAACACGAGCGTTATTTGAATGAGACACCATGTCCTACACCGGCACCATACCTCACTTTCCCCTATTTAACAAATCTATTTAAAATTCTCTCAAGAATATTCAATCTTAGCTCGTACTAGACTGCTGTAGTAACGTTATTGTGTCAGCATTTTTAAAGATTTTGCATGCCCAAGAGAGCAATATTAACACTAAATATGAAAGACATCAATTTGATATGCGACAGAATGATACAAAAATGTAACAATTTTTTGTTTCCTTATATTGATACTGATTTTCGTATCAATTGAATTGATCTGCAGCACCTTTGATAACTCAAAAAATGTGAAACCACTGAGAAAAGTGGAGTACCCCCTTGTTATCTTGGATCTGAATATATCTATAGATAGATGCTAGATATATCTATATAGATATTAAGCCGTATAATCTGAATATTAATTTTTTTAATCCTAGATTATAAAACTCGATAGCTCGGAATTAAGGCTCAATATCTACAGATTGCTGTCCCAAATATTAAAATTCAATATCCTGAAAGATATATTCCATTTTTCCCGCTGTGAGTGATAAAAACAAATTTATTTAGATTGAGCGGTAATTTTATATTCATGCACTTATTATAAGACCTATACAAATAATATTGTAAGCGTACACATTCCTCAATACTAAAAATTTTGGACTTAGATTCGAGCTATAAGAAATACACGATTTTGGTTGATACGGATTATAAGATGAAACCGCATAATGTATAAGGTGTTTTTTATTTTTTAAGGAATTCTCGAAATGTAATAAAATATTATCCTGAAAGTTAAAATTGTACAGTTTTTTCAACAAAAATCCACGATTAATCTGATAAAATACTTTTGAGAAATCTAGGTAAATTGCATCATTTATTCACCAACACTTATAGCTTTTAATGAATATGCAGTAAACTCAGCTAGGTTTGTTTAGATCTTTTGTCAGGTACAAACCAGTGCCGTTTCAGTATTAACTTTCATTTCAGATAGAACCTTAGGCACAGACATAGACTTGCTGAAACATGAAGCACCAATAAAATTTAGTTTATGTGAAAATATTTGAAAAATGCATGTGTTATCATTTGTGGGCGGATCAATGAAGAAGAGGATTGACCAACGCCAATCTGTTCTGCGAACACCAAAGTTGCGTGGCCGGCCCTTCGACATAATGCAAAATTAAATGAAATTTATCGATGCCCATGGCGGCCATGATTTGAGGATGTGGAGGTAGAACAAACGTCTTGTACGGTTGTACTATAAATCTACAGGGGAAAAAGATCGTTAAGAAAGACCCTAAAAATAAATCCGGCTCTGGTATCTGTCGAGCAGGCTAAGCCTCTGGCGTGGCGAGTTCTCAGTACTCTGCTGGTTCCATTGGAGTTTGTTTGCTCGACACGCTAGCGACCAATGAGTCGTAATTAGCATCATCAGATCATTATTACGATTCGTGTTTAGCCTGAATTAGTATCCTAAGCAAATGGAATAATGAGAAATACTGGTTCAAATTAATATTCATAGAGTACCTGTGTCTAGTGTATGCAGTGTTTATAGAATACTAGTATATTTCACCTTCTATGGTATATGATCTGCGTGATTGAAATTATGTGCGGCATGTATGCTAAATTATTATGAGACCACCCGGAAAACTAGAGCGAAAACAAGCAAAAATGCGAAATTTAAAGCCACTTACATGCAGAGCGGTTTAAAATGTCCCTTGTATAAATTTACATGGCAGTTTCATCCAATTTATGAAGATCGTAAAATCGGTTGCCATTATGATGGCTAGCGTTATATTTTTTGTAAATAATTTTGGCTATAAAAATGTAAATAGAGAAGAGTTTGGCTTGAATTTCCAGCAGATTGTTTAGGTCAGGATAGGAATATTTCGGGTTTTAATTTTATCGGAATGAGAATAGATAAGATAAGATAATAGATAAGATTAAATATATATAATTAAAAATTTGTCATAAGGACAACCGCAGGATTTCTCCGGGAGCGGATGCTAATCTGAAAAATTGCACCCGCTTCCAGCGAAATCGCGCTAAAATTTCAGCCATAACCACGTCTCACAACCGTGAGATAGGTGGTTACAGTCTGTAAAGGAATCAATACGACGAT
>NC_046658.1:78819551-78848490 GCF_010883055.1 Belonocnema kinseyi | reverse complement strand
ATTATAACATTATAACAATATGAGGGTTATTCGAATAATAACAATTATTACTATCTTCCTCAATGAGTGGGTCACGCTTACCCTGAAAGAGATGTAGGTTGATTGTATATTATAATATGTAAATAAATCAACGAAACCATCGGAAATATTATTAATAAAATTTAAAAATATTACACTAGTGCTACCATTTTTCTGTTTCTCGATTAAGTAGTGTTATTTGTCTATAAAATAATTAAAAATATTGTTTCATAGGATACCTAAATCATGTTTAATTTCATCAGGTTTTAACGGAGGCATCTCAAATTTGTGAAGTTAAACAAATTGATTTTCAGAAACTGTCGTTGACAGTCGAGTTTTTGAAATATCCAATGTGGCTACCGGTTAGCGATATATTAACTCCTTTTTTCGAAAAAAAGTATATTGCGTTCATTAGTGTCTAATAATAATGTTGCCAAATATTCTCAACTAGGGTAAAGTTTGGAAATAAAAGTGAAAATATTTGTATAATTTCTTAAAATAAATTTTCTTATCTTGCCAAGCTTGAGAGGCTTTTGTTGAATAATGGATAAATTGCACAGTTTTAATTTGACCTGCCGTTATTTTTCGAAATTTTCAATTTGTAATCTCAGCATATTAATAAGAGGTAGTCGCGACCTTTTGGTCCCTTTTGTAGAAAATTATAGAAAATATCATTTTAGGTCAACTTTTATGGGTCCGCCGTTTGGAAAATTTTGAAAAATGGTATTTTTTATTCTTCTCTAATTTCTTTGGGTTCATAGGAAAATTCGACGAAAACTGAAAAAGTCATGTGGAATTATAATTTGTTTGATGTTTTAATGGTTAAAATAATAATTTATCTTAAATGCGAACCAACTTTATCTTGGAATTTTGTCCGCAGTTTCGTCTGTTATTGACTATTGAAGAGTTTTTCTCTACTGAATATTGAATAGTTTCTGAGTTGAGTTTTCCAGATAAAAAGTCCAATCATGTAGGAAACTTTTGACCTTTCAATCCGAAAACCTTTGTTTTACATTTTTTTTCATGTTAATAATATGAATCATTTAATCGTGTGTGCAAGGGGTAAATACTAACCAATTTTTCTAAAATTTAATGCACATAATTGTTTTGGTCATTGGAAAAAAATGCCCCCCTAGATAGTTTTTTCCACTATTAATAAGAAACTTTCGTTATCTGAACAATTTCACCATTAATTCATATAATCAGTGAAATAAGCAATCCGTCAAGTCTGATGATAATAATAATTTTTTGTCTGTTTTTAAATTTTGTATTATTATTCGCCTTGACAAATAAACACTGTATAAGAATAGAAAAACCTAATTGGTGATTGAGTTACTATTTTTCTAACTTTATCAGAATGAGTCATGTTCCTTTTTTAAAGAAAGGAATTCAAAGGATGTATGTTGTAGATTTTTTCGTTGTTGGCTTAACTCGGATGTCTGAAAGGCGACTTCCCAAATCGTCAATTAGAAAAAGCGAGAGTAACGGGTCAACAAAAACATCGAGGAGGCTTAGTGGGATGATGATTGCTTCGATGGAGCCTGTAATTGAAGATGTGTCAACGGTTGAACGTGAACGCTACTGAATCATGTCACACGTCAAATGAGTGCTCGGAAACTGTCAGCCGCTCCAATTACGTCTTCATAGTACTGGCGACCCAACCAAGCATCAACCGAAGAATCCCACGCGACAAGTTGACGGCTAAAGCGGCGAAAATTATTGGACTTATCATAAGTCCAGTCCAGTCAGTAGCGAATCTACGCACTTGTTTCTTATATTAGAAGGTCCACTCTGGGCTGGCAGTGGCACTTTAATAAATCAGAATTACGATCAGCCAGTCAGATAAATCAAAAAAAGAGATTTTTCTCCATTTAGAAAGCATGGGTCAGATACACGCAGTGCGTTGAATTTGATATTTATTATTTATTGCATACGTGAACGTATTTGAAGTCAAATTTTATTTATGAGAGTTACTGGAGATTTATTGGAATTTACGGTAAGCTGGGAAGGTTTGAGGAGCAGAAAGATTATGATTGTGTAAAGGAAAATTCTAAAGTAGGGGTCGGTGAGATGAAGGTTAAATACGAGGTAAAACCTAATTTTATTGAAGAAGAAATGAGTTTTAAGAAATTTATGTATTTTCATATAAGGTCAAGAAACAAGAGGTTTTGTCATTTACGAAAAAGAAAAAATTTCTTCAAGCAAAATGGTTGATACCTTCTCTGCTAGAAATATCAAAATTGTACACAAGCCATTTTTAAACTTCTAGATTAAAAGTTTGGTAGAAAATTCAGATCATTAGTTGAAAATGAACTTTTCTGTTGAAAATTCATATTTTCGATTTCAAAATTCAAGTGTTTTGTAGAAAATTGAATTTTTTCTTAAAATTTCAACAGTTTGGTAGTGAATTTCATCTTGTTTGGTTGAAAAGTCATCTGTTTCTAAAAAATTAATCTGTTTTAATTAGTGTTCAACTATTTCGTTGAAAATTCAACAATGTGATTGGAAATGAACTTTTTCGTATAAATTTATATTTTCTGTTTAAAAATTCAACTTTTTTGCTGAAAATTTGTCTTTTTTAATTGAAATTTGAACAGTTTTGATACAAATTCAACTATTTCATGAAAAAAGAACTTCTTTGTTATAAATTCATAATTTCAGGTGTGAAAGTCTAAAAGCTTTATAAATTTAATTTGAAAACTTAACTATTTTGTTAAAAATTCGTCGCTTTTTCTTCATGCAACTGTTTCTTTGGCAATATTTTTTATGTAACTCATCTTTTCGATAAAAAATTGATCTTTCTTGGTTAAAAATAAATTTTTAAATTGAAAATTAATCTCTTCGGATTCAAAAGTCTAATGTTTTTTAAATGAAGCGACTTTTTAAAGCGAAAACTTCACTCTTTTTTTGAAAATTCGTCATTTCGAGTAGATGATGATCGTTTTCGGGAAAAATTTGATTTTTGTCGTTTGAAAATTCAACTATTTAGCTAAAAAAACAACTTTTTTCTTAGAAAATAGTCGTTTTTGCTCGAAGGATAATTTATATTGTTAAGTGGATGACTATTTATTTAAAAAAATAATCCTGTTTTTGTGCTGTTAAAAATCCAAATATGTATTTTATGAAAAATTCTTCTTTCTTGACTAAAAATGAACAGTTTTGTTAAAAATTAATACCTTCAGGTTGAAAAGTCGAATGTTTTCTAAACGATTTGACTTTTCAGCTAAATTAATAATTTTTGTCAAAATATAATAATTTTCGAGTTAAAATTAAAATTATTTCTTGAAAAAAAGATCCTACTTCATCTTCACTCCATTGGGAATTGAACCACAAAACTTCTGATTTCCGGTCAGGTGCTTTTCCAATTAAGTTATTAGAGGGATCAGAATAAGAACTCTTAATTCAAGAACATAACGCTAATTTCTAGCTAGGTGTTAATGGTACAAGTAATTATTTCATAATTTTTTAATTTATCTTTAAGATTTCTAAGAACTTTAGTGATTTTATAAGATTTTACGACAGTTTTAGTCACATAAACAGATGTAATGAATCTTAGGAGATTTCAAGGTATTTAAATAAATTGATTGGTTTAAGGATTTTCAAGATATTTTAAGGAGCCTGAGAAAATTTAAAGGATTTTCGATTCAAAAGATTTGAATTAGCTTTAGTCAATTTTACAATATTTTAAATTATTTCAAAGAAATTTAAGGAAGTTCAAAAAAATTCGAAGGACTTTAAGGATATTTAAGAAATGTTATGAGATTTCTAAGAATTCAAGTGATTTCAAGAAATTGCTAGGGACTTGGCGGAATCTTCAAGTTTCTTTTTAAAGGATTTAAAAATAATTAAAAAATAATTCAAGAAAGGTTGAAGAATTTACAAGTTATCTTGTAGAATTTTAAGACAGATTTAATGGTCTTAAAGAATTTCAAGTGAGTTTTTGAAAAGTTATTTAAAATGATTTTAATGCATTTGAAAAAAGTCAAAGATTTTAGGGATTTTGAAGAGATTTAAAGAAATTTAAGCAAAGTTAAACGAATTTAAGAGATTTGAATTAATTTAAGTCAATTCTGAGAAACTTCGAAAGATTTCAAATGATCGAAAAGAAGTTGAAGGGATTTTTAAAAAAATCGGAAGAGTTTAATAATAATCAAGAAATCTTACAGGATTTCTAAGAGTTCAAGTGATTTTAAGGAATAACTAGGGACTTGCCTGGATTTTAAATTTTATTTTCAGAGGATTTAAAAATATTTCCATAAGTTTTAGTAACTTTAAAGAATGTTAAACAAGTAATTTAAAAGTTATTTGAAAAGATTGTAAGTTATTTGCAAAAATTCGAAGATTTTAGTGATTGTCAAGAGATTTAAAGAAATTTAAGAATATTTGAATGATTTTACGTAATTAAAATTAATGTCAGTCAATTTCGAGATACTTCCGACAGAATTAAAATGATTGCAAAGTATTTGGGGAGATTAAAAAAAAGTCGGAGAAGTTTAAGGATTTTCAAGAAGTCTTATAGGATTTCTGAGAAGGATCATAGTCTTTGATCATTTTTGTTTTCTCAAAGTGCAAAAATAATCACTTCACATCTTTGAAAAACACACTTTAACGAACTACCAAAATTCAAAAATTTTGACCGCCAACTATCCCAACAATGCAACCTAACCTCAATCAGAACACATCATATTTTTCTCGAAGGATTATCCAAATCGCACACTTCCCAATTGCTAACAATAATTGAAAAAATGGCTTTTCTGTCTGAGAAGCAAAGTCATATCACAATTTTTCACTTACTTTCGTCTACAAAAATTAATTTTAGTCAAAACTCCTATGTAATCAATGCTTTGCAGTCCACCCAGTGGTATGGCCTTGTAGATTTCGACGTTACCGACCAAGTATGACGTAATGTTAGAATACTCAATATACAAACTATATATATAATTTTTCCGACTGGGTATCAATGCCTAAAAACGAGAAATCGAAATTAAAAACTGAATCAAGCGGGGTCAAAGATATAATGAAAGAATGGATTTTGAAGACAGCGAAATCTCTAAAGAAGGTAGGTTATCAGCTAAGAAGTGTTTTTTGGCTGGATATAATTCTAGGGAGGATAAAGATTCGAATAAAATTTGTATTCGTTAACTGCAAAACAAATAAATCATTATTATTGTTAATTATTATTTTATAACAATATATGAAAGCCATTTAGAGACATTTATACATTAAAATGCATATTTAGAAATCATTTTTACTTTTTTTTTAAATTTATATAATATTTAGGTAGTTTGAATTTTTTCGCGAAAAAGGACGTCAAAAAAATATATTCAATCTATGCGTTTGCCGAAAAATAGCTCGAGTGGGAGCCATATTCAAACTTTATTAGGAAAAACATGTTTCTTATTCAAAAAAATTCTTTCTTCAAGAAATATAATAATGAGTTACTAAAGAATCAAAATATTTTTGTATCTCTTTTCATGCAACATCCCGAACCTATATTGAAATTTTTGCTGTATGTTTTATATTTTCACTTCTGAGCGTGATGTAAGGTATTGACGCCTTCAAAGCCACCCGTGCAGAAATTTCCCAACTTATTCCCGAGTTCCGATCTGGGCCCGATCATATTTTCTACATGTAGCCCCAAGGGGGCAGATGATGTGGCTCGCGTCAGAACCATGTCAGGTCAGGTTAGGTTAGACAAGATTATGTCAAGTTTTCTTTTATAGTCGTGATATTGTTTTTCTTTCATATAACTTAAAATGCCAAAAGTTCGGAATCACAGAATTGTTGATTAGATTTCGTATATCCGCAATGAAGTCAAAGGTAAGCTTTAATTCGCTAGAATCAACATCACAATTCATTTTTAGCTTCTGAAGATTTCCACAAATGTATACGAGAAAGAGTCGTCATTTTGAGCGCATTTACTATTTATGTGAAAAAAAATTTTTTCCAGCTTTTTAGAATTTTATATTATGTTGCTGATATTCTGAAAATAGAGATTAACTTATACCAAACTTATAAGTTTTCGGATTAGTTACATTATAAATTAAATGCTTTTTATATTTTCTCGAACATAACCTCACTTTTTAAATTTCACTCCATGTGCCCCATGTGCATTAGTCCAACAAAAATAATTCATTAAAATTCATTTGTGTGTATGTGTAATAGCTCTAAATTTGAACATTGTTTTTCAAAGCATAATAGTTTTCTTCAAAATGCAAACTCTTATCGATAAATTCAGGCAATACAAACAGAAAATGTAATGTAGTATATTGAAAAGGCGATATATTGTATAATGATATATAATGAAGAATATTGAAAATTTGAAATTGTTTTGAAAAATTAAAATTGAAAAAGTTGGTCTACATTTTGGATGCCCAGATCTGGGCCCGGTCGGGTAGAGCGTTTCATTTGCAGCCTGGTGCTAGACAGATTACCCTATCGGACCCACAATTTTCCCGATCCGGACCCGACCGGCGCCACACCAACACAGAAAAACGCTGGTGTTAAATTTGTGGCAGCTCAAATTTCATTGGGCTCCCAATGATCATTTGAGAGAGTTTTCAAGTTTCAAATGCATTCCTCTGAACGTAGGTGCCCATGTGAACATCTAAGGGAAAGTATCATTTGGAGACTGAATTTTGGCTCATGCAGAGTTGTGGAGTTCTGAACCGCGCTGTCAGCCACCTGTATACCTGTCAAAGCAACTATTCGCTTTGCGATATTAGCCTAAATAATTGTTAATAAGGAAACTAATTAAAACAATATTTACCTAATTTTCAAATTCCTTTCATTTAATAGGGCGTACCAGTCACTTAGAATAAAATTATAACTTCCTGATGCAACTCCTAAAAGTTAGGTTAGTCATGCCCGTCGACATTTAAACTAAAGCCGGGATGTATAAAAAAAGTCATGATCGTTTACATATACAATAAGGTATTTTCACTCCAATCACTAGCTCACTTCACTTCGCTGAATACTGAGGGGATAACAATTGACCAAATGCATGGGAATCGGTTAATTTTTGCTCTATTTTTCTAATATCTTCGTAGAAAGTAATTTTTCTGTATAAGTACATTTGAAACATAGTTTTTATTTTTTAGGGTCTATTTAACGCAATAATAAAATGATAATAATTTTGATTCATGCGTCCGTTAGGGCTGAGAGCTGGTTGTCTACCCTTTGAAGTGCGATTCAAAATTACATTGAAAAACATTTCTTGTAATTTTAATAAATAATTATTAAAATATACACACCAATGTATACAAATTATGTAACTTTTGATTTCAGAGAAGAAAAAAAATTATAACACATATATTTGATGAATAACAGTTTATTTCAATTGAATTTGAAAGACTGACTAATATTTCTCAAAATATTTGTTAATAGATACATTTTTTTAATTACCATATGATATTTCTGCAGCTTGATGTATAGAAGCTAATTGTAGAATATAATAGTGATAATATTTGAATCATTCTAAAACAAAATTTCAGATTGTTCTTTTCGATTGAGACGTGACAAAACGACGCTTGAAGTAAAAAAAAAAGAAAGCATAACTACAATGTAGTCGTGATAATTTATGTATTTATAGGTTATATAATTATATGAATTCCGAGAAAAATACATACAAAATATTAGAAACTTATAAATAATTATTTTCAATCACTTTTCCAAGAAATTTCTTTTTAAATTAAATTTTTTGTAAAATATAATTTGGTCTTTGGAATTTACTGGAAATAAACTGTTATTAATATAATATATGTGTTGTATTTTTTTGCCTGAAATCAAAGTTACACAATTTGTATATATCCTTGTGGATATTTTAATAATTATTTACTTAAGTTACTAGAATTGTTTTTTAATGTAATTTTGAATCGCGCGCCAAGTGCGGCTAATGAGCGGTCAGCCCTAACGCAAGCGCAGTAGCTCAGGGTGCCAACATTGGCATCATTGGTCCATAGTACAAACCGAAAAAATAAATCAAATCAGCCGGCAGGTCAATGAGGTATTTTCGCTTCAACCATCAGCTAACTTCACTTTGTTAAAAGCTGAGGGGAGAAAAATGGCTCAAATGCATGGAACAAAACTATATTTCTGTAATATATTTGCAATTAATCATCATTATTATTATTTTAGTATTTCATTAAATAGTAATTAAAAAATAAAAACTATTTTTTGACTACACTTATACAGAAAAAATTACCTTTTACGAAGATGTTAGCAAAATAGGGCAAAAATGAACTGAATCCCATACATTTGGTCCCTCATTTTCCGCTCAGCAATCTACGAAGTGAAGTTAGCTGTTTATTGAAGTCAAAATAGTAAATACCTAATAGGCGTTTATCTTATCAGTTTGAATATTCCCTCCGCTATATTTGAAACATTGCAATGTTTCACGAAACTCCCAATGTTTCATGAAACTTTTCATCAGGCTAAAGTTTCATGCAAATTTACATCCCTACTCATCGCGAAAAACAAATTTCTGTTTTTATTATACAATTGTATTTACCTTATCTTTCATGTATGACACTAGCCACTTCAAGATTAGGTATCTAAGATACCTTTAAACTTCCGCAAAAAATCTAGTGAAAATTTCTTCGAACGACCAGGCATCAATTTTGATGCAGATGGTCACGACTTAGTTTGTACATCCCGGCTTTGGTGGTTTGAATGTCATATAGTAGGTTTTGACTAATCTTACATTTGGATATTACATCACGCCAAGTACTATCTTTATTCCAAGACTATTTAGTCGCTGGTAAATGGGAGGAAATAAAAAGTTAGGTAATTATTATTATAACTTACCTGCTTATTAACATCTGTTTCACTCAAATAACGACCGACACAATGATCCTGACAGGTGACTTACAGTTTGTAGACGACACTTCATGTTGCACTGGATGAGAAAAAACAGTGTCTAAATGATGCTTTTCCCCTAGATTCTCCGAATGAACCTGTGTGGCTCAAATTTGTTGCAACTCTATTGAACACCGATTTCGGTCTACATTGGAGGATCGGCGATTTTCTGTGAACATTTCTGCAAGAGCATTGAAGAAAAAATATTTTTGAGGAGAATTGGTATAAAAATGAGTTTTTTGTCAAATTACCTCAATATTTTCGAAGTGACTACAACCCAATTAGGCCGCTCTTCTCGCTTAGATCGATAGTTTTCTATTAAGAACTAGATCTTAACTACTAATTTCAGAAAGCGTGAAAAGGAAGAAATAAGGAAACATAAAGTACTCTTTGCATGCATGGGAACAACCGGAATATAATCATTGTGCCAGTAACGGTCAAGTGGAATTTATTCCTGGGCACGATCTTGCCGATAATTACAGAGGTGACTGAACAAACGTTCCCTCGTAGGTGGTTTTCGTGTATGCAACCGTTCTAAGTGTTTTAGTACACGCATCCATGCATAGAATTTCTATGGTGTGCTAAGTGTAAGAAAACGATCATTAAAGCATCGAACCGGACATTCTACCTGGTAAATTTAAATAAAGGCATTGTTTATTGCATGTAGTATGAATAACAGTGGCTGCGAGTCACCTTGGATTATTCAGCAGAGACAATTTCGAGGAATCAAACGTTTTTCGAATTCGAATTTGTCTTTTAGTTTAGGCCCTTCTTTCTGGGTGTCACGTACGATTGTGAGGCATACGGTAAAATGTTTAGCTAGATAGGGCTCATGTGTGTTGGGCAATGTAAATTTTATGTTCAAACTTCGTTGAGATAATTATCAGTTTAGTGTTAAAATAAATGTTTGAATCATAAGTTGAAATATAATTACAAGAGAAATTGTGTTTTGAGTGTAATTATGAGAAGACACATTTTGTAGAAACTGTCAGTTATCATCAAATAAAGAAAAATAGAAAAAAATAATATTAAGTAAGATAAATAATTAAACACACCCGAGTAAAAAAAAATTCTATTGAGATCCCATTGACATCAGGGATAAAGTCCCGCTATAGTACGAAGTGTAAGCCAGTTCAGTATAGTGACAAAAGTATTAGAAAAGTTTAATTATATTTTTTTCGAAATTTTCAAAAGTGTGACAAAAGTATCGAAGAAGTCGCACCTAATTTTGTAATTTTTATTTTATGCAGAACTTTCTCAGGACAGAAGTACCAAACAAGTCCCACTTAATTTTTTCCAGGGCAAAAGTTCCGGAAACCTCCTACATATTTTTTTTTGTTTTGCCTCAAAAACAATGTACGGCTTATTGCAAAAATTAAAAATCCAGCCGGAATTTTTTTCTATATTTGTTCTGTTAAAGTGCCGCTAAAAAATTCTGCTAAGCGTATTTTGAATTTTTTTGGTACTTTGGCTTATTTCAGTACTGGTTTTTCGGGACATAAAGTCCATTTCATAATCCCTGATTAGACATTTAAAAATGGTTCAGAAAAGTTGATACTAAGTACTGAATTGTCTTATACGTAGTATAGGAAATTTTCATCTGTGTATAATAGGTGTGTTTAGAAATGATAAAAATACTGTTCTACTTTGTAGCTAAAGAAAATTAACTAATAAAAAGAAAAACATTAGTTTTATGTCTCTTTGCAAAATAAAAAAAAAATAGTCTCTTTTGAAGTTCATTCGGGGATCCAAAAAGGTTACTATTCTTTTCTAAAATAGCAGTCGCGCAATTCTTCTTTTTATAGAATTACATTACATTTTCTCAGTGAAAATAAATTCTTTATTACTAATCAACATACTGTTAAGAAATTGTTTGACATAATGCAAAAACTGTGAAGTATTTTTTTTTATTGAATGAGTTTAAACCTTTTTTAGTAAATTGTAATATCAAGTAAAAACTCAGTGCCTTTTGAAAGTGTATACAATCTTAACTTTAAATGACTATAAATTTTTGTTAGGATCAGTGATTTTAAGATTAATTTTTTTGAACGGTAACATTTCGAATTCAGTATATTTCTTCTTACCAGAAAAATGAAGATGGTCAGACAGAAATACAGCTTTAGTAGAAACTAACCTGCAACAGGTAAGAAATAAATATAAACATAATTATATGCATTATAGAATTATAATAATTCATTTTTAAATAAATTTTTACTGAAATGGCTTCTGATTAAATAAATAAATAACTTTTATTTAAAAATGAAAATAATATTTAGCTGATACATGCACTTGAGAAAATTATAGTTTCCAGGATGATTCCAGACACGTTTAATTAATTCCTCAGTGGAAAAAGCTAATGAAGTTTCTGCAAGCTTGATACGATATAAGAAAGTTGAAAACGTAAAATATAATATTTCAAAACATAAATCCTATAGAGGGTAGTTTTTCACGATTAAGGTAGTATTTTTAGTCTAATTGGGTAACATTTTTTTCCTGAGCGTGTGGTACCAATAGTTGTCATTTCTGCATAACAATTATAATATTCCCATGGAAATTAACGCTCATTTTTCAACTTTTATCATTATGGGGTTGTTTACGATCCCATCCGAGGTTAAAATTTTTTTTTTTTGAATAGAACAAAAACACTCATTTACATTTTCACCAGACGGAAAAAGCTTAGGGGGGAGGTAATTAAAAAATATTGTTTTTTTTTTATTTGAAAACTACCAAGATGTCAGTTCGGTGATTAAAAAATCAGGAACTGGTTTCTCTGTAGTATTCTACAGCTTTCTAATCTAAACATGTGGGTAATTCTAAGTAACCTTTAGACTTGATATGCCCTAGTCACTTAATGGTTTTTGATGATAGGACTACGATTAATTGACTTTAGAAAATATCGTGTACTCTGCTATTTATATCAATTTAAAGCAAATTGACACTGATGTAACGGTAGCTGATGTAACATAATCAAACATTTAAATATATAAAGTTTAAAGTTTCTTGGGAATTTATAACTTATAATAACTTAATATGAATTTATTAAATTATTTAAGGTAATACATTCGAAGAAATATCACTAATTGGACATTGGTATAAATTAGCCCTGTTTTATATAACAAATATTGTTATATATTTGTTTAAATAAGTACAATATTATGATATAGTATAATATCATAGCATAAACAGTATTAAATAAAATATAGTATATTGTTTCTACAAAACTGAAGTAAAATAATACGGAACCGAGATATTTATGTGATATGTTTTCTGTATCTTTGTAAACATTATCATTGTTTTAGAGAAATAAATGTCAGTAGACCGGAAATTACCGGAAATAGCCCTATTGATGACTTTATAGGCACGTGGCAAAGATTATGATCGAAAGCGATGAACTTCCGCCTCATTTCGACAGTCATAAAATAACGTTTTACGAGCGTTAAACGGTCGTAAAAGTCGCGCACCCTGCATGCATGCGTAACTTTCACACTCCAGACAAGGGTTTATCCCTGCGGGTACACCCAGTTCATCCTGGCATTTCATTGACGTGGTTAGTTACTGGTAAATTCACAAGCAGGGTCTGAAAGCAGCTCAGCTTGGCTTTCATGGAATGTCTCGAGCAATCCCTATTTTATTACAAATAAAAAGAAAAATGTTGACATTGACAATTGAATAAAATAACAACCTTTAGGGTTGATTCGGGACCAATACATTCAGATTATTACATGTTACAAATAGGAAAAGTAATAATCAAAACAGAAATTTATAACATTTGATAATATCAAAAGATCCTTTAATCAATATTTAAACAAAACACAAATATATTTCGATAAATTGGGGTAAAAATGTATGCCTCAATTTAAAAAAAACAATAGTGTTCACCGGCAACTCCGTAGTTTGACCTCATAGAGGAAGCATTTATGATATGTTGAATAGTAGAAAAACGAAAGTTTTTATTTTAATCAATTTAGGAATAGAAATTGACAAAAAATAGAAAATTACAATATAATAAAAACATTTTTAAAATACAATGAAAAATGAAATTTTGTATTTAAAATGATAATTTTTTGAGCTGGAAAAAGAAAGGGGGAAATTTTGTCGCACCCCGTCCCTTTCCCAGCTTTATGCCAAGTTATTTTAAGTTAAGATTGATCTTTCAATTTAAAAAACTAATACTAAAAATAAAAAAAAAAAACTATTAAAATCTCTATCACCTGTGTAGGAATCAAATCAGGGATCCGTCCGGATAGCCGCGGTTTAAGCCGGGCGCTGGTCGGGAAATCCGGCTAAAAACGTCACGGTAAACTGATCGGATCCCGGCTTCAATATCGACCGGGATCCAATCGGGTAACGCGGTCACAATAAGGTTACAAATGTTGCTTCAGGCGAGAAATTGGTAACTTGTTTTGTCTTTTCAGGCTCATCGTAAAGAAAACGGTGAACTTTAAAAGTCAAATAAAGTTAACCAATTATAGCGAAGAAATTAAAGTAGAATTTTTAGTACTGATCATAGAATCTACTAGCAATTGTTCTATTTTCGAAATCACGTGGTAATTTTAGGTTAGGAAGAAAAAGAGGAAAAAATGTATGCGCAACAGTAGTTTAATTAATAAAAAAAATTATCTGTGGACTAAGTGGGGCTTTCATACTGATTACTGAAATAAGGTTGATTTCAATTACGGATCTCAATTTTATTTGCGAACTTCAAAGAAATGACGCGATGTGATTGCAACGCGCATGCTGATCTGAGGCTTGATACTGAAGATTACTGAGCGTCAACGCAGACGTCAGGCGCAGAAGGCGCTATACATGGCGGTAAATTTGAAAGTGTAGACTAAAGATTGTTTGAAAATAGAAAAAAATGATTAAAATGGTAAAATTTCTGCTGTTGTACATAGCAGAATCGATAAGAGTTTTATTTAATAAGTTAAAACATTCGAAAAAAATTAATGTTTTTTTAAGAATTTAAGAGAGCTCATTTCTGTTTCACTGATCTAAAAAATTCTTAGTTATACTTTACGCGGGCAGTCTCTGCCAGAATTATTTTATTTAAAAATTTATAATCAACACGTCCTTTTAATTTATATATCAAATTTTATTTATTTCGAACACATTTTTTGTGGGTTTAAAAGAGATGTTTCAAATATTATGAATGAGCAAAAACACCTTACTCTTCAATAAAGTGTATTATTATTATAAGTCAATTGATTTGCATCGGATCAAAGAATCTTTTCCGTTATTGTACCAATTTTGAATTATGTTAATGAAAAAAAAGTTGACCATAAAATACCATTTTTAAAAATATTATGCTTTACCATAAGCTCCCTTACTGTTCAATAAAATTGATTAATTTTATAAGCCAATCGCTTCGTCTCGAATCAACACATCTTTTTTATTCTCAAATGAACTTTAAATTATGAGAATGAGAAAATTTTTACTATAAAAATTGATTTTTAATATAATGTAAATCACCATAAGTTCCTTACTATTTGATAAAATGTTCTAATATTATAAGTGAATTGATTCTTCTCGAGCCAAGGAATCTTTTTTATTTTCGTATCAACTTTCAATTATGTTCAAGAAAAAAGTTTTACTATAAAAAACCGTATTGTTAAATATTATGCATTACCATAGCTTTCTTTCTCTTCAATGAAATATATCCATATAATAAGTCAATCGATTCGTCTCAAATCAACAGATCTTTTCTATCTTCGCCTCAACTTCAAATTATAAGAATAAAAAAACTTTTTCTATAAAAATCGATTTTAAATATAATATCAATGACGATAACTTCCTTACTCTCTGATCAAATGTATTAATACTATAGGTCAATCAATTTGTCTCGAACTAATACATCTTTTATATTCTTTCATCAACTTTAAAATACAAATGAAAAAAGAAGAACCGACTTTTAAAATACTAGTGGGTGCTAAAAAAAATTAATAAATAATTTATAAATCCTTCGGTCAGTTTCAAGAGATAAGTGGTGAAAATAAGTCCTACAAATTTTATCGATATATCTGCAACCGTTTTCAAGATATCGTGTCCACAAAAAAGTGTGACACAAATATCTGTACAATTGATTAGAACATTGTATTACGCATTTTGAAATTGAGGAACGTTTGAATGAATAAATTAAACATTTTTCGAAATTGTTACCATTAAAAAACTTCCTCTATGAGGAAGAACAAATTCTTTTAGGATAAAAGTGAAATCTACTATCTTATAAACCATTTCATGCATGTAAATCGAAACATAAAAAAGTTCATAAATCAAAACAATATTTTAATATACCACCTTTTCGACTCCTTAGGCTTAGATGTTACTTAAAGAAAGATCACTGGTATAAACAGTAGAAGCTTATACTAAATAAAATTCACATAATATTTGAAAATAAAAACACAGAGATTAATATTAAAAGCTATTTGATGTAATTTTATATTCCTTGGCGAAAATTAATTTTTATATACAAGACTGTATTATCGAAAATGAAGAATCAATTTATCCAATGAGTAATCCTGTCCCAAACGTTTTTATATCTGGAGAGATAATTTTTGTAAATTAATAACTTTGTTATCCTCTCTATTTATAAATAATACATATACCCATAAATTCCCCCATGATAAATGATCTTCACATAATCTCAATTAAAATTATGACCATGTGTGATTCTATCTTTTGAAAGAACTGAATGAAATTTAGGACTTCTATAAAAATTATTTTGTTTTTAATCTCGATTTTTACAGGAGACACAAAAAACTGTCTAAGCTAAATACATTTTATTCTTTAAAAATAAGTTTCGAGCTCTTACTTAGCTCTATCTAACCATGAAAGAAAGTTCCTGAAAGGAGCAACCACACTTCCGAGATAAGTTCTTTTCAGTCTTGTATAACCAAATTTAAGATAGCTTTTCTAAATTTATTAATAGTTTTATTTAAGCTTTTTTTCTCTCTTCTGTTTTTACAATAAAAAATACTTTATTAATAATCTCACAAATCTTTAAGGGAAAACACCCATTAATTTTTTATTTTTCTTCTGAACATTAGTCTCTATTGAGACGGAAAGTTGGAATTCTATTTTTTATTTCTCAGCCTTTTTCTTTCCTCTCTTAAAACAGCCATCCTCTCTATTCAATTGATTTAAAACACTACAAGTTTCTTATCTCGCTGATAGGATTTTAGAAGGAAATAAATAACAATTTGCCGGTAGTGCTCAGATGGTAAATACTTGCTTTTCTTTAACTGAGAATAACGAGAAGGAAAAGGGTGAGTGAGTCAAAAAAATAAGGGTTGCCTTGAGAATAGCTGAAAGGAAAACCCTGGAAAAGAAAAGAGAAGTACAGGGAATCAAAGGGATATGGAAACTAAAAGGTAAGGATTTTGTTTCAGCGCGTTTTGAGCCAAAAAGAAAGGTATCATGTTTGCTTAACCTCACAAAAGAAACAATATGGGTGAGGTAATCGAAAAGAGAGCCATGGAGAAAAGTTAATACTTGGAAGGCTTAGGCTTACATTTACGTGAAGGGAGAAAAAATAAATTCATTTTAGGAAGGTAGTTCATTTCCTGTCAGATAGTGTATATTGCTCACTTAAGATAAGTTTAACATGCGAAGTAGGATATGAGCTTCAGCCAATCAAACTAAAATCTTGAAACGTTAAATTCAATTTATCCTTGCTTCCCTTAAAATTTCGAAGTCATGAAATATCGCATACATTTTTGTTAAAAATTTTTTTGGTTGCGACACTGCGTCAATATGATTTTCGTGGCTGTTTTCGCTTTATTTATATCTTAATAAATACTCCAAATTTTCTGCATCATAATTTTTGTAAATTAATATTCCCTAATAAGTAATTTTATTTTAACATAAAATTTATTCAGAAGTGTTTCTATACATTGCTGATGACAGAAATTTTTAATTATAAATTATTTTTCAATATTCGGAAATAAATCTGTTATTAACGCTATGCTTCTGCATTTCAATTTTATAATTTGTTCTCACTTTTAAATAGATAATCATAATAAACTTCAGGATAATAACTTAGAATATTCCTAAGAAATGTACGGGAGTTTGAAGCAAAATTTTTGAATTTTGCAAAGTTACAAAGTTTTATCTTGATTTTCTATTGCGAAAAATTAATGTTAGAAAAATATTTTAAAACATTTTAGAATCTTTCAAATGATTTGCAAAAATTCAGAAAAAGAATTTAGAAGAATTTAAAGTAAAATTATGGAAAAAGTTTCGAACTATATACCGTTACGAAATTTTATGCAAGACTAATCTTTTCTTCAGCTTGTTCAGGGCTACTGTTAACGGAAATTCCATAATACTAGCTTTAGCGCTATTAATTAGTTTTACAGAAAATTCCGTGATACCGGACAGTGCTAAAATACGAGCACACGAGTTTAACAGATATTTAGAAGTTTTAAAAATAATTTGAAACTGGTAATGATTTCAAAAAATGTTGTGAAAATATAGATTTTTCAAGCTGTCAAAAGAAAGATTTTTAAGAATGTTGAAACCTTTCAACAGAATACAAAAAGTAGAACATCTTTTTCCGGGCAAAATTTCAAATGATTTTTTAAATTGAAAAATTAAATTGAAGAGAAAATTAAAAAAGTAAAAAACATTTAAAATGATTTCCGAAACGATCTATTTTCTTGAAAAATTGTCCCATTTTTGGTTGATCTCCTTGGTTAAAAACAAAACTTTATGATAAAAATTCAACGCATTGCTTGACTGTTGAAATCTTTCTTGAAATATTTCTTTTAAGCATTTTTAAAGGTTTTTAGATAATAGAAAAAATAGAATACAATTTTTGTTAGGTCCCGGTAAAATTTCAAATGACTTTTTATGTTAAAAAATTCATTTGGCGCGAAAAATGAAAGAAAGTAAAAATTTGTTGTAATGATTTACCAACCGATCTATTTTGTTAAAAATTTGTTTCATTTTTGGTTGATTTCCTTCGGTAAAAATGATCTTTATGATAAAAATTCAACGCTTTTCTTGAGTGTTGAAATTTTTCTTAAAAATTTATTCTTTTATGACTTTTCATGGTTGTTCATAATTTCAGATGAAGATTGATCTCTTTGGTTGTAAATTTAACTATTTTATTAAGGATTGGTTGTTTTTCTTTGGTTACAAATGTATTTTCTTTACTGAAAATGTAAGATTTCTATTTTCGGTTTAAAAATAATATTCATATTCTTTAGTTCTAAATGTAACTACTTGATCGAAAATTAATCTGCTTTGGTTTAGAATTCGAAATAATTCGTTGAAAATTCATTCTTGTTTTGTTGAAAAATTCACTACTTGATTTAAAGTTGAAATAACTTGTAAAAAAGACTTTTTTTGTTGAATAACCATTGTTGTAGTTAAAAATTTAACTACAGTGAAATTCTTTACGAAAAAATGCAAAGCAATAGATTTTAAAATGTCATTAGTGTTGTGATTTAAGAAGAATTATGCAGTCTTCATCTACTTAAGTACTTGCAGCAATCCGAAGAAGTTCCTCAAGTAAGGAATCCTGTCGAGCGTATTGCTTGCCTTTTCTCATAATTTCTTAGGAACGGGCGTGAGAACAAAAAGGCAAAGCACGAGCACATCGCAACTCGTATTTCCTAGTTCTTTAGTAATTTTTGCATTGTTTTTCCGACAAATAGAAGAAGAAAAAGTAGAAAAGGAAAGGAGTTATGAGACGTGTTGGTCTCGTTATTCGTTCGTTCGTCGCAGCTTCATTTTTATCACCTGACTTTGTACAAAAGATTGGTCATTCACACGTTCGTATTTTGTCTTCCGTATTTCTTTTTTTCGGAGAAACTCGAAGTGTACCCACAGGCAATGAGTACGGAAAATATTTCTTGCTGACTGGAGAAGAAGCAAACGCGTTTTGGTATGTCAATGTAAATGAGACGTGACACTGGTATGGTAATTTGAGGCACCAAAGACGTACTTTCTAATCCATCTAGTGGCGCCATAATCCCTAAATTTATCCGTGGAACCATCAGGGTTACCCCTTGAATCCTCGTGGGATACTTCGGCGGAATAAATTCAAAATATTATACAGAGAGGAAATTATCTCTTTGAGAGAAATAAGCCAAAAATTTAAAACCATAAAATAAATCTAATTTTTTTAATCAATATTTTGATCACTAGAAATATAAACCATAGATTTTTCAATATTTTTTAAACACAATTTCACATACAATTACAATTTTAATTAGAACATCTTATATTCATGAAAGGTGCTGGTTATTACATAATACGGCAGTGTCCATTACAAATGCAAGTATAATAAAAGTTTCCTCGATAATATTAAAACGAATATTCTCCTTCCAGTGAACTTTTGAAAATTTTCGATTTTAAAACATGAATTTTCTTTTAAAGTATTTGCAATAAAGCAATTTGTAACTGTAATACAGTAAAACACTCCACAAAAGTGGAGCGGGCTACAATGGGTTAGTTCCCATCCAGCGTCAGCCCCAAAGTTGGCACTATAAAAGAGTTTCACTGCATATGCGAGTTTGACCATTTAGAGAGCTTACAAGGTTTAAAGAATCCAAAGATTTCATTTGTTTTAAAAATATTTCACAGTACTTTAAGGAATTTACAAAATTTTAAAGGGATTCTAAGTTCATGAAATGTTAAGGAATTCTCTAGGATTTCAACATTTTAAGACATTTTACAGGAGTCTTAAAGATTTCCCTTAATTTTTGAACATTTATTCCAAGAGATTTCATATTTTATGGAATTTCAAAGATTAATTCAAAAAGATGTAATATTTCGAAGGTCGCGAATAATGTTATTATAATAAAATGAATTCTTAAAAATTTAATGGGATTTTTAGATTTTACGATTTTTCCAAGCATCCATAGGATGTTACATAATTTAAAAAAATTTCACATAGTTTTTAAAGATTTCGCGAGATTTCAAAAATGAATTAGAAGAGATTTCATAGTATTTCCATAGTTCCAAGGAATTTCATGACATTTTAAGTAATTTCCAGGTATTTTACCGGATTTTAATGGCTTCAAAGGTTTCATAAGATTCTAGATACTTTAAAAACACTTCACAGCATTTCTAAAAAATTTGCAGGATTTTAAAAGATTGAAGGGTTTTATGGAATTTTAGATGATTTTACAACATTTTATTGGATTTTTGATGATTTTGCGAATTTCATAGTATTACAAAATTTACAAAGAATTTCATGACATTTTAAGAAATACCCATGGATTTTACAGGATTTCAAAGATTAATTACAGGAGATTTCATAGCGTTTTAAAAATTACAAGCAATTTTATAATATGTTAAGAAAGGCTCAATGATTGCACAGGCTTTTTAAGGTTCCAAGGATTTCATCGAATTTTAAATCATTTCAAAATATTTCACGTGATTTTTTAAGATTTTACGGTATTTAAAAAGATTTTTGCCAAGAGATTTCATAGTACTTACAATCTTACAAAGAATTTCATGATTTCTATGGAATTTTCAAGGACTTCAAAGTATTTAGAGCGCTCCAAGGGTTTTTTGGGATATTTAAAAAATTTGATAATATTTAAAAGTTTGCAAGGAATCTTATGAGATTTTGAAGAATTTCTAGAGATTTTACGAAAATACAAAATTTTCGTAGAATCTATGGGGTTTCGAAGCATTGCATAGGATTTTTCAAGATTTCAAAGACAAAGATCTTAAGTCATTTTATAGTATTTTTAAAATTTCAAGGAATTTTGAAATTTTTTGGCAATAAAATTTAAAGAAAAGACAAATAAATAATTAAAAAGAATATTAGAAATATTTTGTTTTATATCCTTCGATCTTTTTATCACCCTCGAGGTAGATACGGTGATGAAACAAGTAGTGGCCCATCTATATAATGTGGGCCATAAGATGTAAAATAATTGTACGTAGTTAAAAAAAAATTTGAAATAGTTATTTATTCAAACAATAATTTTATTTGACTATGTCGATTATTATCGAATAAATATTTACAATTGATATTTTTTTAAATCGAGTGCTCCATGCAATATGTAATCAAGTTTGGGGTAAGTCCGTATAAAGAATCGGAATAAAAAATGAGGTTTGTTATATTTCATATATGAAATAAAGTGCTTTTTGATTTCTTGTAAGGAGAGATCGTTTAAGTTTTAAACACATTTGGAAAAATTCAGAATTACACTCTGAAATGCTGAAATTGGGTTTAAAAGTTGATTTCAGTTATAGCATTTAAATTTTCATTCACTTATAATCAATTATAAAACCGAATAAAATACGGAGGGGTTAATACACAGATAAGTGCTGATACAAATTAATTCGATGTGAAGCATTCAAAAGGCTTTTACTTCAATTCGTTCCTGACGTTTTTTTAGTTTAATTCCTCGCAAACTGCTTTAGCCATTATGAAAACGAATCGTTGCTATTTCCATATGGTTACCATGTTAATAGTACCATATAATTTCGAAAACGAAGAGATGGCGTAATATGAAACGGAAATCAAAGAAAGTGACTCATGTTTATTTTCTCTTATTTCTCCTGATTTATTGCATAGAATTTCGTATTATTTTGTTAAATTTTGCAGAACGGTCTGCTTGTTTAGTTTATTTCAAAAATTCCAAATCGATAAAAAAGGACATGACTCCATATACGGAAGAACCTATATCTGATTTAAGGGAATCTGTATTATCATCAGAGGTAGTTACCATCAACCACTGTAGATATCTTTCCACAATACGTGAAATTAGAAATCAATGTTAGATTTACTCACTTCGCTATGGAGCGAAGTGAGTAGATATTTTTTCCGAAAAAATGTAATTTTAAATCTGTATATTTAGACAGGCTTATCCGAACTTGATTCCATATTGCGTGGAGCAGTTGAAATACACAATTTGCCTCACAGAAAAAAACTGAGGGTATGAAATGTTGCAGATAATCGGTCAAACACGGTAAAATTAAAGTGGGTACTCAAAACTGAGGTGAACATTTCTCCGCTAGGGGCAGCACGTTACAGGTAACCACAGAAAGTTTACTCACTATAGATTAGTACAATAGGGCTCGGAGCTTTATACTAAAAAAATAGATTTTCACCTGCATGGTGTTTTTGTGATATCAGATTTCCAAGGGGTAAGGTGAAAGTAAACTGTTTAAAAGTCTTGAGACGTACTGTATGAGCGACCCCGTTAAGTCTATTTTATTTTTTACAGCTTCTTCGTTTGCCTTCTAACTGCAATGACTCGCTTGTATCTTAAAATAAAACCCTTGCCGGATATTGTGAAAATAGTGGTCGTGGTGTTTATGACCAAAAAGCCAGTCTGCCTGTTGGTTATGTTGGCACCTCCCTCATAAACAGTGTTCGCAAAATCCTGCCAGAGGGGATTGCCGGATTGAACGCCTTTCGTGAATAATTTCCTTTCATTTTAGCATAGGATATTCCCGGATGCTGCGGTTAGGTCGATGGATTAACTATGACATCTCATGAGGATGGGGAATTTATCCAGGGTGTTTAATCATGAGGCAATTTAAAATTCCTGGGTTTCCCCAATTTTTTCTAAGCAGGGTTTTTCTCCAACCAAATTAAAGATGTCTTTTTGAAATTGTTCCCACCCTAACGCAAAGAAAAATGACACCACCTGTTTCTTGAGGATTGCTAGAGTTCTTTTAATCTTAATTTAAATCGAATCTACTATCATGAACATTTCTTAATTTCCCATAAATCATTTTGAAGGTAAATTTCCATAAAAATACACTGAAAATGTTTCAGATACCCTTTCCCCTTGCCAAAGAATTATTTTTAAAAAATTGTTCAGTATCTTCTTGAAAAATTTACAAAACGCCTGCACACCGCCTTCTTCTACAGAGAATTTTGATAGCTTTTAACCTATTGAAGACATAAAATTCAAACTCTGATATAAGTAACATTAAAAGAAATTAAGTAATAATCGAAATTTTGTATAGTGTACACGATACGTGAACCGTCAGATTATCCTTTCTCTGATTCTCGACTAAATAATTAAAAGATAAGGTAGAAAAAACTTGATTTTGCAATAGAAGAAAAAAATTCCTGATCTTAAATAAAATTTCCGGGCTTTCATAATTTTCTCTTGATCACATAACATTCCCGGGGGTTTCCCGGTTTTACCCGGGCCACTAGACACCTTGTTATCAGAGGGGAGACTGAATGAGTGGTGCATGAGAACGGACAGCTGGCGATACACTTTTTTGAAAACGTAGATCGACAAACCCGTATCGATAACGTACCGTCCGAACAGAGGAAAACTTCCTGATTTCTATTGTCAGTTTTGGTTTCAAAGTAACACGTTTCAGCTTGCCTCTGTTTTGTTTACTGACATTTGAGAAGACCTGGCACACCCCAGATTTTTGTGTCACGTGTCAGAGGGTCACCTTTTGAAAAAAAATTGTTAAACAGTTGTGCATTTCTTTATTTGATCTAGAATGATTCAGAGATTTTTTATTCAAGTGTATATATTTTAAAAATATGATATTCTGCGGAATTTGTTGTTCCTTTTTCTATATGTATTTTGTTGTTCGAATAGTCTATTATTATACGTAGATTACTCAGAATGTTTCGGAAATGAATAACACTTTTTTTTAACGCACTCAAAGATTTGGTTTTAAATTATTGTATTTTGTCAAAAATTCATTTTTTAGTTGACAATTAATCTTCTTTGCTTGAAAAATCAACTAATTGGTTCAAAGTTGATATACTTGGTTAAAAATTAATCTTTTTGGTTCATGATTAATAATAAATATTTTAAATCTTAACTATTTTGATGGAAATTCGTTTTTTTTGTGTTCAAAAGTAATTTTTTATCTGAAAATGTAGCTATTCTATTATTGGTTGAAAGGTTTTCTTTTTTAACCTAAAGCTGAATCTATTTGGTGGAAACTTCATCTATTTGGGTAGAAAAATAATCTTGTTTAATGGAAGTTCAACTATTTTGCTAAAAGCATCTTTTAGGTCGATAATTTAATTGCTTTGTTCAAAATTCGAACTTTTGGATTAAAATTTTATCTTTTATGACAGAAAAGTCAGCTTCCTTGGTTGAAAATTCATCTCTTTTGGCTGAAAATGAACTTTTTGTCGCTTCTTTGGCTTAAAAAATCAAATATTTGGATCTTAATGTATCGACACAGATTTAAATATAATTTTTTGACCAGAAAAGTGCCACGTGCTACCGCAACTTTGCAACCCCCCTTTTATTAACACTTTGTAACCCCCTTTAGATTCACACGTAATATGTGGATTTCCGATATTGAAGTCGATAGATATTATTTCTGTTTTATTTAACTCCAGTTCTTTATTTACAATATATTACGGAAGTCAACTAAATGGGGGTTACGATTAGGGTAGTGGATCTAATTCCTTTTATTATTTCTGCTGTGTGCAATTTACAGTGTAGAAAATTGTACCTTTCATGGTATCTTAGTACTTAGATGTCTAAGAAAAGTCTTACGACGCCATTGCTTTTCTTTACCTCTATTAGTTTCTGCTTTGTTAGGGGTTGTTTTCCGAAAACAAGCGAAGACACTAAATGGATCGTTTCCAGCTTTCTGGGTATTTAGTGCCATTCCAGGACTATTGACAGCTATATCTAGTTGACGTCATTACGAGGAAAGTTTCCTGTTTTGACAGGAGGAGGTATAGACAGGAAGATACTGTCCCTAGTCCCATCTACTAATATAGGCGCCAAGCCCACGTTTCTCCTTGATGAAAGCCACGAAAACCTAAACAAACGTCTTCCGTTTGCTACTGCTGCTGCAAACCCGCCACAAGTGGTTCGGAATGTACAAATTGATTTTACGCGTTTGTTTATGTTATTTCTACCTAAGTTACCAGGTTAGGCTTGTGTAAATACGATTTTTGTTATTACTCTAAAGAGAAATAGAAAAACGATGATGATTGCTCTTGGAAAATTTGTCGCTTAGAAGGAAAATAATCAGGAACATGTGGTGTATTCTTAAGGCCCCTGGAAATCATGGGTAAATCGGATTTCATAAACTGAGGCCAAACGGAGAAGCCATTTTGTCTAGTTTTGTTGTGTACAGAATCTAAACATTCTGAAGAGTAGCAACACTCCTAGAAAAGGCCGTCTTCTTGCACGGAATTCTATTTTTCATTTTATGATCGGAAAAATGCGCTTCATTAGCGGCACCACAATAACGCCATCACTGCAGTATAGTGTCACTAATAAGGAAAAAATATTTTTTTCGATTATTACATAAAGAATAGAAATTTCTCCGAAAAAACTACCTTTAGTGGAAGTCCTTTCATTCTTTAGATTATTATGTATATAAAAAACTAGACAAGATTGCTTCTCCGTTTGGCTACAATTACGTTCGATTTACCGATGATTTCCAGGGGCCTTAAGGGCATGTGATATACTTTGCCATATGAGCATTACACTTTTTATCCGCGATTTTTAATTTTTCAGAAAAATATTAGAATTCAGACGTCTGCGTGATTGTACTTCATGTCCGGGTGATATTATTTCGTTGCGAAATTAAAAATTGTGGATAAAAGGTTTGAGAAACTAAATTGCTCATATGGTAAAGTATCATGCCCTTACACAAAATTCAAGCTCACATAGAAAATGTACAATAGAGTGAGTCGAAAATAAAAAATCCTTATAATCGAAATCGGTACAACGCAAAAAAGTGGCGTATTTGGATCATGAAAAAGTATAATTAATTTAGAATCTATAGATATGCGCATTGGTTATCAGCGGTCGCAAAAAAAGTTCTGGTTTGCAGAGTTTTTAAATTGTCTTGAGTTTCAATTTTGTTGACATTCCTGGAGAACAAAAAAGTCTTTCCAGTTTTTTGCGCATTTTAATCAATATTTTCTTAGATATAATTTCTATTTCATTTACCCCTATATTTGGAAGAAAGTCATTACTCCTGTATAATTAGGAGATGAATGGTTTCGGCTACTCGAAAACTTTCTCATCCCAAATATGCACCAAGAAGAAAATCGTCAAGATCCAGGAATCAAAATTGAGAGTACAGCGAAGAACATTGTTTTGAATTTCGTATTTAATGAAATTATCTTTGCAACTTGCGTTTACCATTTTTTTCTGAGCTAATGTAGTCTCTTGTAGCGTAGAAATACACTAGAAATTAAATCAGAAAGACCGAGAAATTGAAATTTTAAGTACAGAAATTTTTCTTAATTTCAAATTTGCTATTATAAACAATTTTGTTTCTAGTTTGAGATGAAAAAACCCAAAAATGCATCCAAACTAGTTTTAACCACAAGTTATAAAGATAATTTCATGAGTAGAAAAATCCACATTTTTCAGCCCCCCCCCCCCTAAAACTGGAGTAAATTAAATAAGAATTATCACGTCGAAAATAGTTGCTAAAAATAAAAAAAACTTGGATAACTGTTTGACCTTCAGGAATGTAAAAAATTGAAACTTACGAAAATTTGAAAACTCTACAAACAATTTTTTTTAACTTACTTTTTGAGCGCGGATAGCCAAGCTGGATATTTATAGATTTCAAATTAATTATGCTTTATTAGGATCCCAATACGCTAATTTTTCGAATTGTATCGATTTCGAATTCCAGAATTTGTTATTTTTTACCTACCCTAATGTACAACTATTTAATTATTTATTTGAGAAACATGATTTTTAATGAAAAAACTTTAAAACTTACAAGAAAAAAATGATTTCAACAATGTTTTTTGCAATCACATTTTTAACTATCGCTTCTTAAAGGTGCTTTTAAAATCTTTAAAGTTTAGTAAATCGTTTTCAATTTCTCAAGTGATTTTCTATATGGCATAAATCGTTAAAGTTATTACAATTTAACCATTTTTTAATGATAAAAAGTGCCAATAAAAAAGAATTCAATTACAAAAACTATTTTTAAAATAATTCATTTTTGTGAGTTTCAAATATTTTTCCTAGAAAAGAGTGGGGTTTCTTTCATAAGTCATGACCTGAAATCATAGAAAACTGTTTTATTCGCAGAGAAAACTGAACTTTAATATTTTAAAAAGTATTGAATTTAGAGGCACCTGAATACGAATCACTTTACTTTCAACATTTTGCAATTTTAATATTATTAAGCATAAGTAGTACAAAATTTAAAACAAACTATTGAAATGATATCATGTTATCTGGCTTCAATTTATAGACGCAGACAATTTTAAAAATTTATTATTTTGAAGAAATAATATTGACACTTTTATTTCTGTCACTAGAATGTAAACGTTTCTACATATAGGCACATTTTATAACTCAAATGGTGTCCAAATGAACGGAAATAATTGGAACTTGATTTAGAATGATTCACAATTCTAGGGGTTGATTTTGTTACATATAAGGGTGGATTAGAACGACTACAACTCAGATGTTTTGTACACTGCCCCTCTATAGCATAGTAATTTTTTCTTCAATTCAGAATACTATAAAATTCAAAAGAGGTTAGAAATGCCATAATTTCTAGATTCGGCAATTGATTTCTATTTAGAAATAATACCCTATATTTTTAAGACCTAATAATTTTCTAAATAATTTAAATTTGATATTTAAATTCTGTTTAAATTTCGGAACTTAATTTTTCGCATCTTCCATTTTGTTTCCGCAATTGTAAATATTAAAAAATGATTTAGAATCTTGGTAAAAATTGGATTATTTTTTACAATATTTTTCCCACTTTTCTCTGGCCCGTTGAAGATTTTATTTTTATATAGGAAGCAAAAGATTGGTACAAATTTGAATCGTTTTTATAATCTTTTCCCGCTGCTCTCTAGTCCAAAATAAACATTTTATTTTGAAAAAGAAAGTTCTTTGTACAGTTTACTTTTATTTATATTAGGTTGAAAAAGATAGACATCAAAAATCAGTTAATCACGTTGCATTGCTATTTTAAAATAAAATTACAAAATAATTATTCAACTATTTACGATGCGCACTAAAATTAATTTATCAACGTTGATAATGATTCCAAATAAAAAGAAATAATAATCACTATTTTTGTGTAATATTTTTATAAAATATCTGGCAACGCTCCATATTATCTTATCATACCTCTCTTTGTTAGGGATCCTCAGTTTCTTAAGAATTAACCAAGTAGGTCAACTTCCAACCAAATAGTTAAATTTTCAATAAACAAAGTACGAATTTTCAAAAAACTATTTCGATCCTCAACAAAAAATGATTTATTCCTATAACCAAGCAGTTGCATTCACTGTAAAAAAAGATTTGTGTAAAATTACAAAGTTTCGGAAAATTACATATTGTATCATTCTAAATATCACACACTTCACTGTGTGATTTTACAAAAGTATGTGAAATTACATCCTCTAGCGATGTAAATAAAAGGACCCTCGAACAGCAGTGTAATATTACACACTCAATAAAAATAAAATTACACATTCCCTCGTACGAACTTTACATTCAGAAGGGAAAATTCAGTCGCAGCGTGTTAAAATACAATGCGTCGGTAAAATCACTTTCCTGTGATTGAAAATTACATCGAGATTTTTGATTTTACCAAAGATCTTTAATTTTACCCTGGCGGAAACTGTAAAAATTTTTATTTATAATTAATTTAAAATTTAGAATAATTAATCATATATATGTGAATACGAAAGCGTTTCTCGTGTTCATTGTTTATCGATGCCTTCATCCTTCAATTTTGGAGCATTTTTATTCTTAATGTGAGGAAATTGACAGCTATGTTCAAATTTTTGGCAGCATTCACACAAAAATAGACCGAATTTGAGCTATTCCTATTTTGCCTTCTACATTTTCTGCTATTGTGACGGAAAAATGCGGTTATTCCAAACGTATATTTCATATTTTTGTTACGCAATATTTAAACATAAAAAAATACCCATAGTATCTTATGTGTTTCAGGTAAGTGGTAACGTGTCCGGCTTGTGTTTCTTCAATCTCCATGAAATTCTACGAAGTTTGAGCTTCGAGTGTTCGAAACCTGTCGCCTTAATAAAGGGGGAGGGTCGGTAAGGCCGGTTTTTGGCCTAATTTATTTTTGGACCAAAAAATCTGAAAAAATCATGGTAGTATCTTATAAGTATCCCGAG
>NC_046658.1:78814891-78819451 GCF_010883055.1 Belonocnema kinseyi | reverse complement strand
GCTAACCTCAGAATACATGTTTAAGAGTGTCAAATCTCTCGAAAATACAGTTGGTGGGTAGTGGTGTTTCCTATATTTGTAGGGGCGGTGGGGGTGGCTGGGCCAAAAACCGGCCTTACCGACCCTCCCCCTTTTATTTTATTTTATTCTTTCACATAATGAATTTTACATTTTCGCGTGTAAAATTATCGGCCGAATTGGAATATCGCAACAGATTCGTAAAGTTACTCCGATACACGAGGGTCCTCTTATTTACATCAGCCAGAGATGTAAAATTCAATACATTTTTTTTACAGTGTTTTTAATAAAAATAATTTCAATTTTAAACCAAGATTGTTTTTCTACTAAAAGAGACGAATTTGCAACAAAATACAGAGGTTTTTAACCAAATAGTTGAATTTTCAGCCAAAAAGTGAAATTTTCAAGAAAAAATGTTATAGTTGACATTTTCACAAAATCAGTTAAAAAATTTTGATTAAAGTTTGGAGTTGTCAAGATGAAGAAATGAATTTTAGACAAAAATGTTGAATTTCTAGCCAAACAGAATGTCTTCTTCACAAGATTATTGGTATTTTCAACAAATTGATTAAAATTTAAACCAAATAATAAAATTTGTAACTAAGAAAGATGAATTCTTAACCCGGAAATTAATAATAGACTTTTTAACTGAAAAGAATTTACTTTCAACCAAAAATACGAGGATTTTCTTATTGGATTATATTAACTTATCTCGCATCTAATTAGTAAATCGAGAAAAAGGGTATCGCAAGGTATCTTACATGGAGGAATTCATTTCTTCGTCTTGAAAAGTCCAAACTTTAATTAACATTTTTTTTAGAAAATCATCCCTTTTAAAACAAATTTGATCGTTTTTGATTAGAACTGCCAATCTTTGGATGACAATTATTCTGTTTCAATTAAAAATTAACTTTTTTGATAAAAATTCACATTTCCGGGGTGAAAATTCAACAATTTGTTGGAAACTACATTATTTGGTGAAGAATTGAACTGCTTGGTTAAAAATTTTTGTTTGTAGAAGAATGATAATTTCAGTTAAAAATTAAATTAAAACTATTTTGTTGAAAATTGATTTTTTAGTTGAAAATGAATCGTTAACTGTAAATTTAAGGATAACACCTAACATAATTTGTTGATGACCCCTTATTTGTCTTTTTAATGATTAATTCTTGAATTTATGATTATTACATTTAATATCGATACTAATATTAACTAGATACTACCAATGTTACTAGCATACAAAAAATTGTTAATCTTCCACTTAAAGGACATGACGTAATTTATATGGATGGCCCCTAAGTCTTGACGTCATATAGAATATTATTTGTTCTTGAAGGGTTAAGAAAATCGTAAATTAAATTCTGGATTTAAAAGAGCAGTTAAAACCGAGCAGCAAAGCTTCTTGTTATGTTTATTTTCTTTGAAGTAGAAAATAAATGGAAAAAAGATTTACGCCTCTCTAACTTAGCATGGATGTGTTATTTTTAGTTTTTAGTTGAACCTCTAAGATTACGTCGTTTTTTGCTCTGGGTTAGTCGCCCAGGGCGTGTACACATGTGATTATTATTGCATTTAAATTGGCGAGGTGTTACCCTCCGGAGCGATATAGGCTTTAGCAGGAACCGCAAATATTGGCCTATTACGTATCACAATGATCCCTTGCCGCTGAACCGCATCCACACCCGCGAACTACGGAAGTCAATGAATAAGCCAACACCCAGTGAGGCAGAAGCGTCAATACACTGCTGAAAGTTCTACTTAATAAGTTTATCATATAAAATAAAAATTCTTAAATTAAGTTATAAAATAACCATTCAATCATGTAGGACAATCCTTTTTTATTAGCGTTCACTTTGAACCATTTTTTAACTAAAGAAAGAAGACGCTATAATAGTTTTGTATTCGCATATTTTCTATATTCAGCTACATCAGCTTTACACTTAATTTTAACATAAACTTACTTAACTCCCATCTAGAATTGCTGGAATTAAATTAATTTAAAAAAAGTGATACAGCGAGAACATATAGTATGAGTTAAAAAAAAATCAGTATATTTTTAGAAAAGAGATCCTTATTATCTGTACTTTAAACCTTTAAAACAAGTTTCGCGGATTTTTGCGGTATTTAAATTTGTAAGTTATTCTAATATATCCATATTAGTTATTTTTTTACAGGGATTATTGCTTCTTGTTTGTTCTTTTTAAAATTTAAAAGAGGTGATTAATAGTTCGATAGTACTTTCTTTTTCTTTTTAACTTGAACAATAAATTAGAGATCCAGCCCTTAGTTTTTCAATCATTTATTTTCTGAGGACGCGCCGCATAATTCATAAGCGTTTTTTTTCGGATACGTTTGATTCTTTAAGGATATTTCTTTCATGGCTCGATATAGTTAAAGTAATAGCTAGAAAGTAGTTCCTCGTTTATTTTTATATTAAAAAATTTAAAATTATGCTGCTTTTTCTGTTACAAGTGAGGCATTTTTTGGAATGCGCCGTTCTTTGACAAAGGTTTTTTTTGGAGATGGTTGCTAGAATTTGAACGCCCCTTGCGCGATTGGATATAGAGCTACTATGTAAAATCACCTTTTTTGGATTTGCTGTACTCTTAAAGTTAGACAGTTTTTTGTGTCCCCTGTAAAATTCAAGTTTTTGAATTTACATTATACTCTTTACCCTACTTCCATATTCCCCCCTTTTTTATTTTTGGTCAAACTTAATTCTTTTTTTGTTGTTTAAAGACTCTACTGTTGTATTCGTAATTCGGAATTCATCTCTCTTGGCTAACAATTTTACTAATTAGTTAAAATTTTAATAATTTTGTTGAAAATGCAACTATTTTGTTTAAAGTAATGTTTTTGATAAAAAATTCATCTGTTTGGTTAAAATTGAACTAAAATATATTAAAAATTCATTTTTCGTTTGAAAAGTCATCTTTTTGGTAAAGAATTTAGCTATTTTTATGAAAAAACTTTTAATTTTTGGTTAAGAAATAATTTATGCAACAGTTTCAGTTGAAAATTCGACTATCAGATTGAATGTTGAAGTTTTTTGTTAAATTTTTTGATTGATGATTTATCATTTTAGTGGAAAGTTCATCTCTGGTTAAAAATGTTACTATTTTGTTGAAAATGCGTTTTTCTTGTTGTTAAGATTTAATTTTTTTACAGCAAATATAACCACTCATGTATTGGTTGGAAATTGATATTTCCAAATCAAAGTGAATCTTTTCAGATGAAAATTCAACTATTAAGCTGAAAATTAGTCATTTTTGGTTCAATTTAACTGTTTTAGATTTCAAATAAAAACTTTATTGGTTAAATTAGCAACCCAGTGGGCACAAAATTTGGCGACGTCTTTACGACATCGTTACGACATCTTTACGATATCCTATGTCCATGTCGTTAAGGTGTCTTTACGATATCGTAAATAAGTCGTATGATCTGACGATGTCTTTACGATATCGCAAAGACACCGAAACGACATGGACACAGGATGTCGTAAACACGTCGTAAAGATGTCGTAACGATGTCGTAAGGCCGTCGCCAAATTTTGTGCTCACTGGATAAGTACTTGTGGATTAAAGTTAAACGATTTGGTTGAAAGCTAAGCTTAGTAGAAAATTCAAGTATTTGGTTATAAATTTAATTATTTATTTAAAAATTCGACTGCTTGATAAAAAATTAACATTTTTGTTAAAAAATCATATTTTCGGATCGAAGATTTAACTGTTTTGTGAGTAATTCCTCGCCTATTTAGTTGAGGATTCAACTTTTTTGTTAAAAATTCCTCTTTCTTCGATGAATTCAACTATATGTTTTTTTGTTGAAATGTAATTTTTTATCTGAAAATTTAACTGTCTATTTTTGGTTGAAAATGTTGTTAAAAATTCATCCTTTCTTTGAAAATGCAACTGTTTTTGGTTGCATTTAAAACTTTTTTGCTCTAAAATTCGACCATTTTTTCAAAATGCAACTTTGTAGGTTACAAATTCAACTATTATGGTAAAAATTAAATTTTTTCTAGAAAATTAAACTATTTTGTTAAAAATTAAAATTTTTCGTGAAAACTAAACTATTTTGTTTAGTTAGTAGAAACGTTTTTTTTTTTAAAGAAAATTTATTGTTTTTGGCTGACGATTAACATTTCTGTTTACTAAAATTAAATTTTATTATAGTCAAATAGTATGTCTATTTGAGTTCAAAATTCACCTCTTTTTGTAGACAATCTTTTTTGGTTGAAAATACAGTAGATTTCGATTTGAACTCCTAGGAATTGAAAGCGTTTCGTATTCACTCCAAAGTGGTATCTATAATAATTTTAACTTTTATTTCTCCTTCACGTGAATTTCAAATTAAAGGATTTTCAATTTTTTATGACGAAAAACTTCATTTTAGTTTTTGTCAAAGTTCACATCCGATTTCAATTTTTGTAGATAAGAAATTGAAGTCAGGTTGCCTCCCTGAACTCAATGAAAACGTGAAAATGTGCAGAATAAACGTTAAATTCGTTTTTATCCACTGGCAACGCCACATTTTGTGTGT
>NC_046658.1:78812899-78814881 GCF_010883055.1 Belonocnema kinseyi | reverse complement strand
GGGGGGGGGTACAAATAGCTCAAAATTGGTAACGCAACTTATGGGCGGCCCCTAATAAGGGTGATATTGATTTCCAACTTTTGTGTCATCATCGCGTGCTCAAGAAACCTTTGTCGTATAGTGGAACGCGACAGAACATATTTTTATCGTCGGATCTTAAGTTTTTCCCTATTTTGATGAAGTAAATAAAGGTAATATCATGGCGGATGTCTAAAACCAAGAGTTGCCACGATAAACCACAATGTATCCCTTAATTATCCTTCGATAGAGGCCTCACTCTTGTGGTCGATAACCTACTTACTGTTTACAATAGCGAATTAGGGGGGAAAGTCTACTATATCGAGCTCAATTATAGATACACTTTCCGACAAACCAGCTTAATGCGACAATTATCTCGATAGACGTCAATAATTTAGAAGGGAGCAAATGAGTAACTTGAGATTTGATTTTCAATTGTTGCCAATTTTTTTTTAGTGTGCAAGATATAAAACATTTATGAAGGGAGAGGAAGCCTCTAAAATCCTAGGGTAATTGGATCATTGCTACAAGAAGATATTGATTAAAATTTTCGACCTCTATTTTTTTAAATTGATCATTAATTAGTGAAAATTGATATCAAAATACTTGAGGCTATTGTTGGAAGGACTTGGTAGAAATATTTCAACGTGATTTGAACTTCTCTTAGAACAAGAAATCTTCTTGTAAGTCTTGATAAATAAAATGTACCTTGAAGAAAATTATATTACCAATTTATGGCCCAGACTCCAGGCTCTTAGGGCTTAGAAATAAGACTTTAACAAGGCCTGCCGTATTGAGGATACAGGAAAATAGATTGGGCCGAAACAGTTGACATATTCACGGGATTAACATTTTATAATCGATAAAATTTGTAAGGTTGCAATGAATAATTTTCAAATTAAAAATTAGGAACCTGTCATTGTCAACAACTATAGGTCTTGTATATAAAATTTTCCATAGAAACATTAAAAATTTCATTTTCTACAAGTATCTATAGGGAACTGTTCAACATAGGGAAACGAATGGAGAAACTTTTTAGATTCACCATTCACAGAATATCATCGTTGCAAATAAAGAAACTTCTTAATACAGGAAAATACATATCATGAAGATGAGTGATATAAAAATTCTGTAAAATTTGAAACGAATTAGTAATGATCCTCGGAAGTCGAACTTTAAGACATAAATGTTAGGTCTACCTTGCGACCAGCTATGTCTTGATTTGGGGAGGGGGGTGGGGCAATTAAAAAATTAGTTAAGTCGAATTATCTTTACTCGGAAAGGGTCCACAACAAATTAGCTTAAACTATAGAATAACAAGTGTCATGTTATACTTACCCTTTTTATACTATTTGGTGGGCGTAACTTTGAATTGATAATTCTCTCAGTTTAAATTCCTATTTTTCTTTCCTTTGTTACTTATTTGTAGCTTTTCCAAATTCCAATCGCCTGCTATACATCTCGACCAAGTTTCCACAATGGTAAGTTTTACTTTCCTAAAGAGCAATACTCTACTTCTGTACTCTCCAAATAATAAGAAGTAGGTCACTTCTTAATTTCGACCAACAGTAGAAATGCTCAGCCTTCTCTATCTTTAGAAATTAATATCAAGATACTACAAAAATATACGTTCATAATAGAAATTGTCTTAACAGATTAATAAAGGACTAATCCAATTGTAAAGAAATTATTTGAGATCAAAATTGAAAAAAAAGAATATTGTTTAATCCGAAAAATTATATCACTTTTTTGAATTTTCAAACAATCTGTTGAACCAAATGATAATATAACATAAATTTTGTGTAGAGATCTGGAAAAATCAGGATTTTACGAGGGTGGATTGATAAGTTTTCGGCCTGACGAAGAAAAACAACGTTTTTAAGAATTTTTTTTTTTTATTTCTCAACATAATCTCCTCCAAGGCTGATACATTTCTCATAGCGGTGTTCTAGTCTAGTAATGCC
>NC_046658.1:78796337-78812799 GCF_010883055.1 Belonocnema kinseyi | reverse complement strand
CTACAAGCTATCTAAGGATGGTACTATAGAACGCCACCTCAAGGTAGGCCTAGTGGCGCCATCTCTTGGTCAGACCGGAAACTTATCAATCCACCCTCGTAGCTGAAACTCTATATGAAATTAGCTAACTGTCGGAGTTTCGGAAAATCGTCTATGCAGGTAATACATTTTCTCTAAATTCTTAGTTTATTCAGCAATTCAGAAGGCTTTCAGCTTTTTCAATTTTTGAAAAAATAAATATTCAACCTTCAAAAATCAAAATCGAAAAGAAATGAGATTTTTTTGAAAAATCCGTATTTTTGTATCTTAAAAGAAAATTTAGTTTTTTGCTTTAAGACCTTTGAGTTAAAAAGTGGGATTTTAATTTTTTAAACAAAAATTAGCGATGAGTTGGTCTTGAGAAAATAGCAGCTGTTTTGGCTATTCACAACTCTTCTAATGATAATAAAAAATGTTGTACATTATCAAGTATAGATTCAAAAGGTTATTTAAAACCCTTTCCATTCATCATAAGCATTTTTAAAAATTAATATTTGAGCTTAAAAAAGGTTAAATATAAATTGGACTTTTTTAATAGAATAACGCTTTAAAAACTGTAGAAAGAAAGTTTTGAAATTGTAGAAAGAAAGTTTGCATCTTTAGAAACATACAAATTAAAAAAAAACTTCTTTATTTTTATTGGCGAAAATTAGTTTGTAGTGCTCAAGTGTACACAATGAAGCCTGCATATACAGGTAGATCAAAAAACTTCAATGAAAAAAGTCCGACTCATATTTAACCAACATTTATAATACAAATTTTAGAAAAATATATTTTTTAAATACCCAAAAAATCTATTCAATTCTTTCAATACTTTAAAGATACTTTAAGATATTTGAAAACCTCTGAACAAATTTGAACAAATTTAATATCCTTCTAAATACTCTACAATATTGTAATCCTTTGAAATCTTTTGAAATCCATTTGGAATTTTTTGAAATTCTCGAAAATACCTTGAAATTTTTTTAAATAGCCTTAAATTTGTAAAATCATTTGAAATTTATTGAAATTCTTTGGAATGCGTTAAATTATCGTAAAATCTTTCAAATTGGTCTCATCCGGTCTCAAGTTTTATATTTCATATCTATTATATATTTTTTTCCCTATTGTGTGGGGATGATCTCAGAGTTTTCGCCATCCTTACAAAAAATATTTAGGTGTAAAATTATGGACTTATATTTCCCTCTTTCTAAAAAATCACACTTTTCATGCCTTTTACCGGCGTCAAGTAATTTTTTTCAATCGGACATAAAGTAAGAGTTTTGTCCTTTTTATTGGCTATAATTTTCATTCATATGAAATTTCTCTAAGACCAATGTATATATTTTTTGAAATGCGAAAACTACGAAAATCTTAACTTTTACGTAAATTTGATGCTTGAAAACTAAATTTCTTTTTTTTAACTGAAAAAATCAGGAGTGCGTTATCTCACCTAGAGAAACAAACTGTCGCGAAACGGCTGCTGAACAATAAAAATAAGTTTTTTGTGAACCACAATAATATACATGCTTTTCTTAAAAAATATTTGTCGCCCCACTTTTCTGTCCTACGAAACCTCTTTAGTTTCCTTCACGTCCATGCTTTTCCTCATTTAAGCTCTTACGTTGTTATGGCTTTTTATATTTCTTCGATCTAGGCTAGGGTTTCATCCACACTTTCGTTTCTTGTGTCGCCAGTCGTTCAAATTCCATTCTATCAACATGCCTAAACAATCTCAACTTATTTCTTTTACAATTATCAGTCAGTGTATTTACAGGCATAATTATTTTCATTTTAGCTTTATCTGCGCCTGTCTATGGTACTAGATATAATATAACAACCTATATATTTGACAAACGTCTGCGATAATTTGATCCAATTTTCAAATAAAAGTATCTTCCAGGTTGGTGTAGTAATTCCTTACTACCTTGTAATGAATTGTACATTTTGAGTGCTAGAGCTAATGCATAAACGTCGAAGCTTCCAAGAATGGTGGATTAATGTACTTCCAGAAAAACAGAGAGCAAAGGAAGTAAGGCAATAAGAAAGAAAAGAAGAAAGGAAGAAAAAAAAGAATAGGTTTCTCGTCCCGCAGGATTTGTTGAGCATTGTTGGGAGTCGTTTGGATCGTCGCCTATCGGTGCGGTGCGGTGGTACAGCACCAACGTTTTCTAGCAACCCCTCCCCCTCAGCCAACAATTTTATTCTCCTCTCTATAGGTAACGCTCTTCCTCTCTGTCCAAAGCACCCTTCTTCGCAGGCAGGAGCGGGCTGCCTTTCAGGGGTGGCTCGAGACTGTCACTTGGTGATGGATGATTGTACCCCAAACGCGATCAATTCGCCTACTCGCGTGCGCGCGTGGTAAGGTCGCACCCTCCAATACGTACACATTAAATTTCTCTGTTGTAGCTCTGTAGCTCCTCTATACTGGGTGTCCAAAATTGCCACCTCCACTGCACGTGGTGTCGGCTTTTATTGATCTTTCCTTTCCTATTCTATATTTTTACAAGAACAGTGCATTTGACAAAAAATTCCAAAAAGGGATCTTAAAAAAGTCGTTTTCAAATTGGCTTTTGCGAAATTCGGTCAATTCTGAATGATTCAAATAATGCGGGTATAACGACACACAAGTTTGACAAAAAATAACTCTTTAAATAAATCATTTTGACTTGTTAATGATATAAGTAATTCTAAATTGTCCAGTCTGCTAAATTTAAATCCAAAAAAGTTCCATTTTCAACCAAATATGGAATAGTTGACTTTTTAAATAACAAAATTCATTTTCAACAGAAGGAACCTCATTTACAACAAAATAGTTAAATTATTAATAAGAGAGATGAACCTTGAACTAAAATAATTAATCTTGAGCTAAACAAATGAATTAATTTTTATCAAAGCAGCTACACTTTCAATCTCTATTATAGATTAAGCGCATATACGAAAAAAGACGCATTTTTTACATTTTCAACTAAATAGTTGAATTGGTATCTAAAAGAGATCATTTTTCAAACAAAAAAAGAAATAGCTCTGCTTTCAATTAACAAAATTAATTTTTAATTACAGGAAAAATGAATTTTCAACAAAAGAGTTAAATTGTTAACCAAAGAGAAGAATTTTCAATTAAAATAAATAAAATTTAATTTAAATAAATTCATTGTAACAAATTAGTTCAACATTAATCAAAGTAGTAATACTTTAACCACGATGTTTTTAATTTTAATTGAAAACAGTCGAATTTAACCAAAAAGATGAATTTTTAACGAAAAGATTTACTCGCCTGAGTAAAAATGCTTCAACTTGAGTTCGCCTTGGTTATGTCTCGAGTTCGTCTCCAAGACTGTCTGGCTGCGTCTCAAAACTGAGTCGATACATAGGCCTTCGTCTTACTTTTAACTGTTAATATCACATATTTTATACTTTCATTATAAACAGATATTGCCCTTTAATATTTTGTATGTTGAATAGAAGAAATTAGATAGTGTAGGGAACAGATAATTGTTAATCTACGAAATTTTATTAATATATAAATTTATACACATTTTTCCAGAAGCAATGCTATAATTCTTCAATTAACCTACGACATAAATCTGAATTTAAAATCAAAGATAGTTAGGCAGACTACTGCGCATGTCTGCCACCCAGACTAGGGGCATCAGGCCCATGCTGAAGGTCGTTCGTCAAAAGACAGTACACGCTAGTCAGTCAATCGCGACGCACCCCCGACAGCAACATCACTAAGTGCACCGGTGTCATCTGCAACGACAGCCATTTTCAGCAATGACGGACTGATCAATGCGTTTGCTGCGCTTACAGAGATCAAACCGTATCGCAGTGCGGGTTCCACCTTTTTGGCCCCATGATCCTAAGATGTGGTTTTCGCAAGTCGAATATCAATTTGCACTTGCAGGAATCACGGTTGATGAGACAAAATTTAATTATGTCTCGGGCAATCTGGAGGCTAAGTACGCCACTGAGGTAAGAGACATAGTTACACATCCTCTTTCGACCGGGAAATACAATTTGTTAAAAAGTGAATTGATTAAACGACTCAGTGAATCTCAAGAGCATAAAATGCGTCGCCTTTTAGAACGCGAAGAAATCGGGGATCGTAAGCCTTCACAATTTTTGCGTCATCTGCGTGGTTTGGCGGGAACGGTCGTGCCGGACGACGTGCTGCGTCCCCTTTGGCTCGGTCGCTTGCCGGTAGACACTCAAAGGATCCTAGGCTCACAAACGAGATCAACTTTAGACGGTATCGCCACCCTGGCCGATTCGATCGCGGATATCGCGCCATCCTCTGGACATATAGCCGAAACCTTTCAACCACGAGCAGCTGATCCGTTAGAATTAATTCTTCAACGTCTCAATTTTATGGTGAAAGCGCAAATCGCGGAGGCTACTTCTGCTATTACTACCTCTTTGCGCCAAGAAATTGCTGCAGCTTCCGGGAATCGCGATCAACCGCGATACAATCGTCCGCGTTCACGCTCGCGTGGCCGAAGTCAGTCGCGCGACAATAACCGAAGTCAGCCGCGTGATATGGGAGAGGGTTGGTACCACAGGAAATTTGGTGCCGATGCGAAAAGGTGCACGACGCCCTGCACGTAATCGGGAAACGAGCCAGAGCGTCGCTAACGGTGGCTAGCGACCCTTTCGCAAAATCTCGCCGCCAATTCATAACCGACACAGATTCGAAAGTGCAATTCCTCGTCGATACAGGTGCAGATGTGTGTATTTTTCCTCGATCAAGACTCTCCGGATTACGTAAAAAAACGCCTTATGAATTCTTCGCGGCAAACGATTCCACAATCGCGACGTACGGTTCTGTAAATTTCAGTCTACGACTCGGACTTCGCCGCGATTTTACATGGAGTTTTATCGTCGCGGACGTTTCAAAACCAATCATAGGCGCAGATTTTCTCGCACATTACGGTCTGCTTGTGGACATGAAAAATCAACGTCTCATCGACGGCGTGACTGAACTCTCCGTCCCAGGACGCGTAGCGGAATGCAATACAAACGTGCTAGGAATCCATGTAGTGTCCGGACGAACCCATTTTCATCAGCTCCTCATGCAGTACCCGGAAATAACCAAGCCTTCCGGAACTCCTTTTATAACGAAGCATCGAACCAAGCACCACATAAAAACTACGCCAGGACCGCCGGTAACTAATAAAGCTCGTAGGTTAGCTCCAGGGCCACTTCAACGTGCAAAAAAGGAATTTGACGTAATGATGCAGCTTTAAATCGCTCGCCCCTCAAAAAGTAGCTGACCTTCTCCTCTCCACATGGTTCCGAAACCAGGTGCGGATTAATGGCGACCCTGCGGCGATTATCGAGGTCTCAACGCTAGGACGGTTCGAGACAAATATCCAGTTCCGCACATCGAGCATTTTACATTTTCTTTAAAAGGCAAGAAAATTTTCTCTAAAGTGGACCTGGTGCGCGCTTTTAATCAAATACCCGTCGCAGAAGACGACATTTCGAAGACTGCCATCATAACACCGTTTGGCCTGTTCGAATTTCCTATGATGTCCTTCGGCCTTCGAAATGCGGCTCAGACGTGCCAACACTTCATGGGCGAGGTACTTCAAGGGTTACCTTTTGCCTACTGCTACATCGACGACATCCTCGTGGCTTCCAAAAACGAAGAGGAACACTTGGATCACGTAAAGCGACTTTTGGATCGTCTCAAGGCCTACGGAGTAGTCATTAATCCAGCGAAATGTCGTTTTGGTGACAGTGAAGTAAATTTCCTAGGTTCCCTTGTTTCAGCAGAGGGCATCCGCCCTTGCCCCGAGAAGGTTGAAGCCATCAGGAATTGGGATCGACCGGAGACAGCAAAAGGACTCCGCCGTTTTCTAGGTACTATGAACTTCAATCGAGGTTACGTACCCAACGCGGCGGCCCTGCAAGCTCCCCTGAACAATCTCTTTCAGGGAAACGTCAAAGGAACCACTTTTTTGAAGTGGACAGATTCAGCAGTCAATGCCTTCGAGAAATGTAAGGAGAGTTTGGCCTCAGCAGTTCTCTTGGCCTACCCGGACCCAGAGGCGCCACTCGCTATTTTTACAGACGCAACGGATTCCGCAGTCGGTGCAGCCCTTCAACAGCGAATCGACAACGAATGGCAACCCTTGGGATTTTTCTCTAAAAAGCTGAGCTCAACTGAAATGAAGTACGGTACCTATGACAGAGAACTTCTAGCGATTTACAAGGCCGTCAAATATTTCAGGCACATGATTGAAGGCAGAACTTTCACCGTTTTTACCGATCACAAGCCTCTCACCTTCTTTTTTCGTCAGAAAGCTGATAAATGTTCTCCCCGGCAATTTAGGCATCTGGATTTTATCGGCCAGTTCACCACGGACATACAGCACATCTCCGGAAAGGATAATGTCATCGCCGATGCACTTTCGCGAATCGAAGAAGTAGCGGAAGGCATCGACTTTCAAGCTCTCGCACAATCACAGGCTCAAGACGAGGAAATGCAAACCTACCTCCAGCCTGAATCATCCTTGATGCTAAAGCAAGTACCTATGCCGGGCACATCTGTAAGTATTTTCTGTGAAATATCTTCAACTGTAGCACGCCCGTTCGTCACAAAGCCCTTTCGCATAGCAGCTTTCAATTCGCTCCATCAACTCTCACACCCTGGTATCAATGCAACGGTCCAGCTCGTAACCCAACGTTACGTGTGGCCGTCTATTTACGGCCACACGTTTCGTCACCAATTGGGTCATTTATGCCACCATCTTCCAGATTCGAGCATGTCCATATCGACATCGTGGGTCCTCTTCCAAGTTCTTTAGGATTTACTTACTGCCTCACCTGTGTAGATCGCTTTTCTCGTTGGCCAGAAGCATTCCCTATTGAAAATATCGAGGCTGCGACAGTCGCAAGGACCTTTCTTTCTGGGTGGATCGCTCGTTTTGGAACACCGCTTAGAATCACAACGGAACAAGGAAAAAAATTTGAAGCACAGTTGTTTCAAGAAGTCAACAACATTCTTGGAAGCAAACACTTCAGGACCACGGCTTATCATCCTCAAGCAAACGGACTCGTGGAAAGACTTCACAGGCAAATGAAAGCAGCCATTCGTTGTCACATAACGGAGAGATGGACCGAAGTTTTGTCTTTTGTCATGCTGGGAATTCGATCAGCCTAGCGAAAGGACCTGGAAGCGATACCTTCAGATCTCGTGTTTGTACAAGCCTTGCGATTTCCTGGAGAATTTCTTGCTTCTTGCCAATCAACCGAGAACAGAGAACCATCTTCAGATTTTGCCAAAAAGCTTCGACAACATTTCCAGCACTTACGTCCTGTAAGTGGAACACGACACGGGAACAAAACGCCTTTCGTTTTCAAGGATCTAGCCACAAGTAAATATGCTTGGCTTAGGCTTCACACGACCAGAAGAGCCTTGCAGCAACCCTATCAAGGACCTTACCAGATCATCCGCAGAGGAGAAAAGACATTCGATCTTCGGATAAACGGTCAAGATGTCATAGTCTCTATCGATCGTCTCAAACCAACCTACACTTTAACAGACGAGGACGAGCCACATACGCCAAAAGCTGATCATTCTGCAAGGGTGCAGCAGCAGGAAAATAATCCTGCTATTTCCAAACAATCAGAGGAATTTAAAGAGTTTTTAGCGCCAAAGACATCGACTACTCGATAAGGACGTAGGGTTCGATTCCCCGACCGCCTCCAAGGAGGATTTCCATGAACCAAATAATTTTTTTTTTCTTGTTTCAGAAGTACCAGACTCATTCCAAAAGTAGCGGGCAATGTGAGCAATCGATGTGGCAAAATATATATAATAATTTTTTTTCTGTATCGTGGTTTTCTTTTGTGCCTGGCTGCGTCTCAAAACTGAGTCGATACATAGGCCTTCGTCTTACTTTTAACTGTTAATATCACGTATTTTATACTTTCAATATAAACAGATATTGCCCTTTAATATTTTGTATGTTGAATAGAAGATATTAGATAGTGTAGGGAACAGATAATTGTTAATCTACGTAATTTTATTAATATATAAATTTATACACATTTTTCCAGAAGCAATGCTATAATTCTTCAATTAACCTACGACATAAATCTGAATTTAAAATCAACGATAGTTAGGCAGGCTACTGTGCATGTCTACCACCCAGACTAGGGGCATCAGGCCCATGCTGAAGGTCGTTCGTCAAAAGACAGTTCACGCTAGTCAGTCAATTGCGACGCACCCCCGCGCTGTCAGGTTTGCTTTATTAAATACCAATAAACTATTAGTGTTGTGTAAATCACGTTTACCGAACTATTTCTTATTCCTCACCCACACACTTCAGATAGTATGCCGTAATATCTATATATTATGGTTAAATATCAAAGTTTTTAATATATGCTTTTCAATATCTATTTTTCTCCGTGCAGTGAACGCATTACCACATATATTTGTTGTTTGATGTTTTACATGTATGTAAACTTTCCGCTGAAAAATTCAAAACTTTTAATAAAAATCATTCTACCACCAAAACAAACTCACTTGCCTACTTAAAAATTCAAAAAAATGTATTACGACTATTTGCATTAAGATAGACGAAATAAAAATAAAAAGACTGCAATTAAAGTGTGGAACGTATTTTTAAATCTACTTCGCAGAGATACAAAAAATTACAGCCATTTATAAATATAATATTTTTTAATTTTTCTTATGAAACTGGAGAAAACAACATCTGAAATAAAGTCTGACATTTATTTTACAGAAAAGCAAAACATTTTCGGATTCCTATTGAGAAAAAAATCAAATTATAAAATATGAAATGGTGAGTGACCCTGTTTCCCGAAAGTGCTTTAGTTAGCCTCGTTTTACGGTGCACTTTCGCTTATGTCAAATTATAATAACAATTTGACTATTTTCAACTACGGCACAAAAATAAATCTAAATTTGGACGTTAAACAATGAAAATTAAATGTTTTAAAATTTTTTAGTGGTCTGTACGAGCACCAAGGGGCCTGAAATTTGAAAATTGCATTCCCCAACGGAAGTGTTGTTTACATTTCAAATGAAAGCAAAAAATTAAGAAATGGAAGTTTAGTGTTAACCTACTAATATGTAATTATATAAAAAAGCAAAAATATATGTAAATAAACAATGGAAGTATTTTACTGTAAATTGATTATTTTATCTAAATTAAAAAAAATTCCGGTACCGGGAATCGAACCCGAGCCTCCTGGGTGAGAGCCAGGTATCCTAGCCACTAGACCATACCGGATTGTGAAATGTTTGATATGAAGCCATAAAACAGCCGCGTGGTAATTAAGGTGAATTCATAACCGTTAAACTATATGTTGTTTTCACTTTGTTTCCATTTATAATATATGGTGCACATTCGATGAGTACGTAAATCATTGCACAGTTTATTCATAATTTATAATTTTTTAAACAAATGTTGATCCTGTTTTAACCTTAAATTTCCATTGTTATAATAACTATAACAAAAATATCAGGGTATTTCAACAAAAACTCAGGGAAATATTTTCCAATATAAGGGCTATTGAAAAAATCATTTTTACATCGAAAAAGAACAATATTTGATTTATGGTGTCTCCTTTTTCATAAATAATTTTATGCAAAATGAGCATGAAAAAGATTCACAATCAAAAACCAGACTTCCAAACTACCTCACTTTTCGGCTTATTAAAGAGAAAAAAATAATTGAAAAAACACAGAGAAAAAAAGAAAAAGGAAATTAAATTTTTAAAAATTTTGTACGAATATCCTTCACTTTGGAGAATGAAATCAATTTATTAGTATTCTATTAAAATTAAAAAATCTAAATCTAAGAATTGATATAAAGAAAAAAAGCTCTTTGAAACATTTAAGTTCTTCGTGGATTGTTTATTATATTGTGATGATTGTGAATGTACATTAATTACCACGTGACACTTTAATGGCTTCGAATTCAACAAATCACAGTCCGGTATGGTCTAGTCCTAGTGGCTAGGATACCTGCTCTCACCCAGGAGGCTCGGGTTCGATTCCCTATGTTGTTTACATAATTATTAGTGAATGTCACAATAAACTTAAATTGCCTTGAAAGCATATTTTTTAAGTAACGATAATGATAGTTAATTAGGCAATATATTTATATTCATATATAGAGAAAGCAATAATGATTTTAAAAATATTTACAATTATTAAGGAAAATATACTTCTGCATCAGCTTTGAGTTATGTGAATGAAAAAAATGTAACATATAATATTATTATATTATTTTATCATATATAATATATAATATTATATCTATAAGGAAAACTAACACAAATTATCACATAATTTCCATTTATAGGTAATTTCAGATTGCTACTTATGTACGTACATTTAATGTAAAATATATTAACATTATTTGCAAATAATACAATTACACTGGTAATTTGTATTTTGATTTCTGTATAAAGTCATCTATAAGAGAAATTTTACTCGGGTGCTTTAAAACTTTAGATTTAATGTGTCAAGAGTAATTGTCTTCCATAAATAGACATTGTTAAAAAATATTAGGCTCTTAAGTACTCTGGAAAACTGGATAGAAAAGAAAAGATAGAAAGGGACTGAAATTTTAAACTAGGAATGGCAATTAGACTAGAAATGGTATAGAATCGATAAAAAATGTTTAGAAATACTCTCTGTCGAAAAAATATTGAAACCTATAATTTTTTTACAGTTTTTCATGAAAATCTCAGCAGAAAAAATTCTAAAAATATGAGACATAATACGTGTCGCAGGTGAAGAAACCTCCGAATCCCGTGTAGAAATTCAAATGGGGAACTAGTCTGGTTCCCGACCATTTGATTAGTCGGGGGTTAGTCAGGTGACTCGACTTATCCCAGTCGGGGCCTGATCGTGTACCAGTAGGGGTCATATGATAATACATCCGTGTAAAATATTAAACAAACTCCCCAAAAGTTTGTCAAATACTTATTATTTACGGAAATCTCCATAATCTTTTTTGAAATATTTAAAAGTGCTAAAATTTACCCAAGTTGTAATGCGGAACATTTTCTACGTTTAAAAATGCATAAATATATGTCACTGAAATTCCCCAAAATTTGTGAAATATTAATTTAAAAAGCTTCAGTTGGAACACAGCAATGGAAGAGCTTCGCTCTGAAGGAACCGCCATGTTGGTCACGGTCGTCTCTGCTCCAGATAATTATGCTTTATTACTTATGGACTGCCGTCTTAAACATTCGACGCGTCATTTCTGTTGCGCGAGAGGTGGCACGTGGCGCCCTTGCGGATTTTTCTAAAGCTACCAGTCCAGAACCGCAAGACTAAAATGAAGGTGGTAGCGATTTCTGAACTGTAACGTGTTGAATAGTTTACAACTAGTATACTGTTCTTCACTGATAATTCAAAACCTTTTTATATTTCCAATTTTAACTACCTGAAGGATTAGACTTTATTTACATATGGCAAACCATTCAGATCAATTAAAAATAAGCATCTATACAAATTTAGAGTCTTATGTCTTCCAGCGGACTTTTCACCTACATCTATATCTATATTTTCCAATATAGATTTTCCTAAAATTCCATACAAAGGTATTTATAAATGTTCTTGGAAATTCGCAATTTTTAAAAAATACTGCGAAAAAATAAGATTACGTCTTTTTGTAGATTTCGATCGTTGTTTTTATAAAAAGTTGATTTTCGTACAAAATTATTAACTTAATAATTATTTATGAAAACTGTTTGAGATGACTTTAACATTAATAAATCTTTTCTCCAAAAAACTGTGCAAAATTATTGTTTAATATATTTTTGGTATTTTAGAATAAAAAAATCATTACGCTTTTTTAGATATTACCTCATTTGATAAGACCTCGCCAAAAACTCAAATATAAGAATAACCCGACCAGAGCCCCACTAGCTCCCGACCAGAGGCCAACTAGCTCCCGACCAGAGCCTCAATAGCTCTCGACCACAGCCTGAAGATTACCCGCACGGAAATTAGTGAACAAAATGGCCCGACCAGCCCTTGACCAACCATCGACCAGGCTCCGACTGAAATTTTGACAAAAAAAAGCCTAACTAGTCCCCGACTGGGTATTTTGTCAGAATTAATAACCCGAATACCCCCCGATTAGTGCCCGACTTGTAATAGGGCCAAATGGGGTTATTTCTACACGGGTCACTGATACAGAGTTTCAAAATGTTCAGATGATTAGCGATTATTTCCTGGAGAATGAAAGATGAAAAAGTAACATAATCATATTATCATTTCCGAATTCTTTGATGTTTCCTTTAGCAAAAATTCACAAATATAAATTCCAATTTTTTTCTACCTCGCCTACTATTTATATTCTGTACTATTCTAGCAGATTTCTCTTCACCGGATGTTCCGTCTATTTCTTTTCTATAGTATCACTTTTCATTTGTTCTATGCTATTCTTTTCTTCTAAAAATCTATTATTTTCCAACTCGTTACTGCTTTCCTTTTTTTCCAAATAATGTATCGTTTTTCAATTCACTGTAATCATTTTTGTCTCCCTGTTTCTAATAATTTGGTACCAAATTGCAATCCATTTTATTTTACCTTTCTCACTTTTTGCTATATTCTACTCTGATGGGTCTTTCCGACAATTATATCTTTTTCATAATGTTTAACGACTTTTAACCCCACTGCTCTTTCCAAAAATTCTCCTAATTTTTTATCCCAGAAGTTAGACTACCCTATAACAGACAAAATGAATCCACTGTAGATAATTATACGTTTAAGATACTTATGTATATAGAATAATTAATTCAATTTCATTATTAGTTAGGAAACTATGTGCTAATAAATTGTAAATAGAAATAATTACTTCAGGATTAATTTAGACATATAAATGGAAAAGATGAAACAGGTTTAAAATAGATAAGGATACAAATGGATAGAGTAATATAAGCTTATAATATATTATCATAGAAATGGATTGAATAAGATTATTTTTAAATAGATAAGTTAAGGCTATAACAAATAATGTTTGAATGGATCAGTATGAAATACAGGTTTATAATATTTTAGGGGAAAAATTGATCGAATGAGTTAGCTTCATAATAGATAAATGTTTATAAGCTATAATTAACTTTTGGTTTATACAAATCTATACAGGGTGATTTTTTTCACTTGAAACTTTTGATTCATAACATTTTTTCACAGAGTGCCTATTTTTCGAGATATTTGAAAGTTTCAAGTTAAAACTTAAAACTTAAAGTTAACACAATCATTCGGTATATACAGGGTGATTTTTTTAACTTGAACCTTTTAAATATCTCGAAAAATAGGCACTCTATGAAAAAATGTTAAGAATCAAAAGTTTCAAATTTAAAAAATTACCCTGTATATTAATTTTATGTCTGTAAAGTTAAAGCAGTGATTTATATGGAACCAGTATATTAATTAGAATAGAAATGGACAAAAAGAGAACATTTTGGAATATATCAGGGAAGAAATGGATCTCACCTCAAACAGAAAGGATTGATAGAATGGAAATTATTAGGACAATTGAGATATTATACAGAAAAAACCCATAAAATTGAAAGGAATGTAGACAAAATATTAGCGGACGTCATTCACAAAAATGGGTATCACTATATTAAAAAAATCATGGAACATATTGTGACAAAATTGGATATAGTCCTTTGAATCGTTGAAATATGAACAGTTAGATTGTATCGAGTATCCCACAATTTTGAATAAAACAGGAGTGACAATAATCCTCTTATCGTTGGCATAAAATGGGGTCGACATACTTGTTATCGCTATTGCATAATGCAAACTAAAATCAATCGAAGAGATTGAAATATAAGAAAAGTGTACAGATTATTTTAGGAAAGAGCTTTCTTACTTTACTTACGTTAAAAGATATCATTTTGAAAAAAGGGATTTATACCGGAAATATTGAGAGCTTACTTAAAATGAAAAATATATAACATGTCTCCACTTTTTGAGGAGAATGGTATTTGATCAAAGTCGCACTATATACGCTCACTATTAGAAAAAATCTGTATTTAATTTATTGTACATAATGTATTAAATTTAATATACAGTTCGGAATAGCAGCGTGCTTGAAAACTTAAAGTGTTTTCATTTTTTAAATCTCGTTCAATATTCGCAATTAAAGTATTAATCTACAATTCTTCGATTGAATTGGTTTTCATGATTAAAGTGCAACATATGGGTGGAACCTTTTCCAAAATTAGTTCAGAATGGTAGAAATTTAATGTAAGTACAGTTGATTGTAGGTTAAGTCGGTTATTTATTTGTGTAATTACGAATTTCGATTTGAAATCAAATTTTATTTTTGGATAGCTAGAAGAAAGTAGCATGTTTTATTATTATGAATCGAAAAATACTGCCAAACTTATTTTGATTTTGTATCAAATGCAATTATCTGAGTGATTATCGCGAATGTAAATTAAATTTAATATGCACGCTCTCTAATGGCGATGTCATATGCTTGAGGTATAAATTTTAATATACATTGGTATATTAAATTTGATACTATTTTGAACAGTGTTGAGTTATGAGAGGTAAAATGCACGTTCTCAGGACATTAGTCATGTTTGTCCCTTTGTCGTCGAATCTTGAAAGTCGGGGATGCACAGAGAAATCTAAGCGATGGTATTTATGAGGTTGGATGAAAGCGATCGTCCTAGTAGTTTGTCTTCCCTCGAAGGCATCATTCAAGCATTTCTCCTCTCAACATGCTCAACCTACCCAACGTCCTACTCTCGTCTAATTTGCATAGCAAATTTTAATCAACCTAACCTCAAACTGTGATATATACCCTGAACATATATACATATATACGAATGCATATATGCATACGTACATACATGTGGGCATACATAGATATATGTATGCATTACGTATTTAACAGTAGGTAGGAGACCAGGCAAGTGTAAGTGCAATCCAGAAACTCGACAGCGCTCGTGCGTTCACCACCCCGTAATTACTTTCCTCTCCTGGTGTACGTTAATTCAAATTGCTTTCGAATTACCTAACGTGCGAGGAACTCTTACCCTCTCCCACAAATCCCTCTTTTTGAGACGCACCACTTAACAGTAAGCTGGAGAATTCGCCGTTCGCCATCGGCACCCAAAGCGTTAACCACATCACGGCTATACCGGAAGTGCCACTAAGAATGAGAAAGTGAAAAAGCGAAAAAGCCACTTATATTGGCGGATTTCAAGAGATAGAGAATCCTCTAATGTTCGGCACCTCCACATTCAAAAGTTGCGCAGTCAGTTCCATTTAGTTTTCAAAAAGACTTTGCAACTAGAGTTCTCTTTTTTATGGTATCATTAGCGTGTTCTGTTTTTTATTATGATAACTTCATGCTGTTATTTTTGAATGTTAATGTAAAAAAACGATTGCGAGTTCCCGCCGGTGGTCTCATTTTGGTACTACTCGAGATTGTTTTTTCGGAGTCTAATTTATTACTTGAAATTCATTTTTCCGAAGACAATTTTCTTTTAGTGCTTCTGACAGATGGTAAGTGATTTTTTTTCTAATTTTCAAGTAAGGAATTATATCACTTAAAATGTGCATTACTTCATGTTGCTTATTTTCCTTGATATATGATTAAAATGTATTATCGTGATTTTGACATAAATTAAATTTTTCACGTAGGTTAAGGGACCATTTTAGATGTATGGTTATTATAGTTGAGTCAAGTAATAGGGAAATAGAGGTCAAATAATTAGCCACAATACGGCAATTCGAGAAGAAATTCGAGAAAAATTGAAGTAAACAAAAAATTGGCAAAAAGGTAGGAAGACACCCCTGCAATTAGTCCCAGAAATAATATAGGTCACATCGCTACCACTTTCCAATGTCACGTGGGGTGTGAGATGACACCGCTGTCACTACTCGCTTATATAATTTAAGTCGCCTTATTAATTTTTGATAATTTTTTTTTGGTATTCAAAATTTTTTCTAATTAAGTGTTGCAAAAATTGTCACTTTCTGCAAATGTGATTTACCACGAATGTGACTTGCGGGGGGTGGGTATGAACCAGACCCAAATAATATCCAGCGATTTTTCTGTTAAGGTACCGATCATATATTACGTAACGCTTTATGTTATTTTGGTCTTGTTACGTTGGGAGAAAATAATAATTTACAAAAAGTTTATTGCAGTTAATTTCCTTGAAAAACATTAAAACTACTAACATTGGACAATAATTCTTTATTAGTCAATTCTTTGCAATTAAATATTTTTAAATTGAAGTTCAATTAACAATTGTGCAAGTACTAATACTTAAATCTTCTTTTGATTAATATTAAAACAAGACTTGGATTACAATTGAGACTCCGGATTCTATAACCACGCATAAAATTTGCCTGGCCGCTTCAGGCCGTTCGAGTTGGCCCCTGATGGCTTGAAAATCAGTTTTCGAAAAT
>NC_046658.1:78776632-78796237 GCF_010883055.1 Belonocnema kinseyi | reverse complement strand
CAAAATAATGTTAGACAATTTTCAAACGCTTCGTTTATCGAGGGAATTTTGAGTAAGACCAAACTTGAAGCGAAAGAAATGTTTATTAGGATAAAATGAAGTATTTTGAAAAGTATTACTTTGTCTTTCGGAGCGAGTTGAAGTGAAAATATTTAGTAAATTTTCTTGTCTGAAAAATTAAGTTTTTTTGATTTTTTACAGAAACAGTGAAAGATACAACTTTTTTGTCGAGAGAAAAAAGATGCGCCATGAAATTTCCTATGAAGTGATATCTTAAAAAGTTGAATTTTCGAAAACTGATTTTCAAGCCATCAGGGGCCAACTCGAGCGGCCTGAAGCGGCCAGGCAAATTTTATGCGTGGTTATAGAATCCGGAGTCTCAATTTTTTATTTTAGTACTACTTTTCAATTAAGTTCCTTAATATTTCAAATATTTCATAGTGGAATTTTTCAATTTTTTACTTTTATTTTTAAACATACCTTATTGTAATGGCCTCAGGTTTCCAATTTGTTTGCAGGTTTAAAAATGTTGAAAAAAGGACATGTCAGATGCACAGAAAGAAATGAGATGTGAGAAATTGAGATTCATATTAAAAAATGTGCTTTTTGATAAATAAAGGGAGAAATTTATTTCGTATTTGATACACGTTATTTTTGTATGAGGAAGTACAGTTTACATGAAATGAGAAGAAAGTAGATACATATACTCTGTAATGAATACACCCTTAGTAATTTACCGCTTTTTTCTCAGTGAATGTACCTCTTTGATTTATAGTAGGTCTTTCCTGAAATTGTATGGTAACTTTTTCTCCAATGCGGAAATTTCTTGGGGAATATGCAAAAAGCATATTATATCACAAGTACCTTTAACATTTAACCCTAAAGGATTCTGAAAGAGTTGAAAGAAGCTTAAAGGACCTTAGAATTTCGAGTTTTTTAAAGTGCTGAACTCTTTAGAAAAATCGTTGGAAGTTAAAAGTACTTTTCTAGAATTCTTAAGGAATTCGTAAGAAGTCGTTAGTTTTAGAAAATGAGACCATCTTTAGATGATAATTTAAATCTCGATTTTAATTTAAACTTTTTTCATATTCATTAACAATTATTTGTTCAAAACTTAAATTATCTTTAAAAGAATTAATTAAAGTTAAATTGTGAATTTCTTCTTAATGTTGTTCGACTTCTTCCTTGTCTAAATAGGAGAACCTTAATTAACGCTTTTTTTTCTCCAAAAAATGGATATTTTATTCTTATACAGAGAGGTCAAACTGATTGACATCTATTATTGAAAAGATCCTTATTTTCTTTTTTTTCTATTGCCTTTGCAGATTAAATAAAAATTTTTTATTTATTTGAATCCCAATTAACTTCCCATTTCGAAGAGAGAATCCCTATCCGCGGAAAGTTTCGTCGCCAATATTTACACGCTCACATGATTAAACTTCCGGCGAATAAGGCGTCGTGCATAAAGCGCGAATTGAATAGCAGCAGAGTTTTAGCGAGGTGCAAATTTGCACGAGCAATCGCGCGAAAGCCAATAGCGTTAATTGGCTTCTGGTAAATTGGCATCTAGTATTACATCCTCCGATAACTCCTGGCTCTCTTCAATTTCTTCGTAGTCTTCCCACCATGCGAAATTACTCAGCTTTCATCAATTATCTCGTCCTTTGAGACAAAAGCACTCTTCCCTCATAGCGGCAAGCAATATATTTCAAAAGAATGAAAGTCCGAGTGAAGAAGTTCAACGACCTTTTAGGGGATGTTTTTGTTCTATGAGATCCACACATTAAGGAAGCTATCTCGATATTTACGTACTAAAATTAAAATAAAGAAACAAAAAGCGTGTGCGAAGTATGTATTTGTTTACCCTGTCACGTGACTTTAGAGCAGTACGAATGGGTACTTACCAGAAAAAGACGAGTTGACAAAGGTGATAGAGACGGAAAGTAGAAGTAGGATGAGGCTAAAAACAAGGGTAGAGGCACGGCTCACAATATTTTTTGCACAAAATCGAGGGCCTCTCACTGATATAAATGGGCCTCGATCGATTGGCCGGAGGCTTCGATCACTATAAACACCAGAAACCGGCAGCAACACGCCGGAAATGTGGCTTAACCTTGAACACAGTGGTTCCGACGGTACGCGAAAGTGTTTTGGGTGGCGTGTAGTGTGTGGCAACACGATAGTGGCGACACCGGTCGTCAGCCGGCGGAATTTCCGGAAATCGATAGACAAACGGCGCACATGCGTAAATCAGGCGCGACCAAACCAGAAGGGGTTCTAGACATCGCTCCCCAAAGTAATGTGAATTTCTTTTTCCATTCGACTTCTCTCTTTCACTTTCTGTATCCTTCTTCGCTCTCTCTGCTTACAGTCTTCCTCAGCCGAGGGTTTTTCTTTTCGGACGTCTTACCGCTTCTTGCGAATTTCTTCGTGCGTATCTTGTAGCGCGACGCACGAATTCATCTCCAAGCCAGATATATCAATCTAATTTTCCTTAAGGAAAAAGATTTTTAAATATGTTCCAGGAGTTTCTTAAGTCCTCTTTTATGAATTGAATAAGAGCATTTAAGTAGGGAATATTGTTGCATTTTTTTGCAATTACGTGATTTAGGGCTTGAGAATCATAAATAGCACCAGAACACATTGGGGTAGAATACCATTATTGTGGTTAAAAGTACAATACAAAGTTTTGGGGTCTCTGACTCCGAATTTTTTATTAAAAATTCAAAATTCAAAACGGTGGATTCAAAATTACGATTTTCCAAATAAATATAAAATTTGCTTGAATATGTGGTATTAGTGGTTCTTAATGTCGCTGATTCTATGACTTTCGTAAAAAAAAAAAACAGTATTTCCGAATAAATTTGTAATTAGTGGTGTTTGGGGTCGCTGATTATGAACTTCGTATCAGTAGTGTCTTATTAAAAATGGTAGATCCAAAAATTCGGACACTTTTATTGACAAAATATTTGGTATTTGCGTACAACTTTGCAATCAGTGGTTTTTGGAGTTACTGATTAGGAGGAGGGATCTGGGAAATCAAACCGATGCCTAATTAAGGCAGGGGAAGGGGGAACTCCCAAGTCTTTGTAACGTAAGTTTCTTCTGTCCAATTTTTTTTAATAAACTAATTATCGCCTTTGGTCATAGGAGTTACTTTTGTAAAAATATTATACATATTATAATATTATTGGTTTTATTGATTTTTATTTCTTTGAAATCCTTGCAGTTTCATGGATATCGTACAAGATCTCTTAAGATCCCTTTTAAATGATGGAGCTCCCTAGGAAATCTGTTAAAACGATTTAGGAACTGCTAGAATACTTTTATTCTTCAAAATTCCATAAAATTTCCTTATAATCATTTTAAATTCTTGGTAATCTTTTAAAATATCTGAAAACAAATAAACAGTAAAAGCAATTAAAATTCTATAACTTTTGTGAAATATTTCTAAAGATCAAACCTCTTGAAATTCCTTTGAACTTGATTTATATCTTTAAAATCCATGGAAATCTTTACGAACCTCTTGAAATCCCTTACAATATATTAAAATCCATTACAATCTTTTCGAAGCCATTAAAATTTCGCAATTTTTCTTAAAATCATTCAAACATCTTTATATCTGTTAAAAGCTGTTAAAATCCTTTGAAGTCTTTCAAAATCTTTTAAAATGTCTGAAAGTCCCTTCAAATCTTTGGAATATCATGAAAAACTTCAGATAAGCTTCAAAATTCGTAAAAAGACTTCCGTATCGGATGTGTAATCCTTTAAAATGCTTTGAACAGTGACTTATTTTGAAATCCTTAACAATCCCTCAAATATTTTAAAAGCAAGTAAAATTGCTCGAAAACATTTAAAATCCTTAAAAATATTCGGAAGTTCCTCTTCTTAAATTTGAATCATTTAAAATGTTCACTAATTTCTATCAGTGACTAATTTCGATGTATTGGTCAGTTCTTTTTACTGACGAATTTAATTTTATTGACTCATCAGTAAAGAGTAACTTTTAGATATCTAGAATTTAGTTGCTGATTGGAATTAGTAAAATTGTAACTGATTCAAATTTAAAAAATTGGAAATCCTGTATTTTTTTGAAATCTTAAGAAAATTCTCTAAAATACGTAAATATACTTTAGAATCTTTTAAAAACTCTTGAAGTCCTTCTAAATCTCGTTAAGTCGTCGAAACACCTTTTTATGTTTTGAAGTCCATTCTTGAAACCCACTAAAATCGCTCTGTATTGCTTACAATCGCTCGAACACCGTCGAAATTCTGCGTCATCTTTTGAAATCATTTGAAGCCCAGTAAAATCTATGGAAATCTGATGAAATCCCTTCAAGTTTCATAAAATCTGTTAAAATGCCTTGAAAAATTGAGCTTTTCTCGGATATTGCACTAGGTTAATTTTTTTAAACACTTGGAATCATTTGAAATCATTTAAAATTTGTTAAAATTATTTTAATCCTTTGAATTCGTTTAAAATACACTCAAACTTTTGTATTCCGTTGGCATTTTTTCAATTTCCTTACCATTCCTTGAGATATCATAAAATCCCTAAAAAGCTTTATAAATCTGATCGAATTCAATTAAACTTTAAATTTAATTACTTTTTACATACTTTGTAGTTCTTTGAAATACCTTAAAGTCCCTTGATATCTGTTGAAATTTCTTTGGTATTTTGAGTTTATGTACAGTAAATACTTACTACATAACTGTTTTTCTTATATAAAAGATAGGTTATTTGCTCTAGATGGTCTCTTACAGTCATTTATTACCTCTCAAGAGGCTCCATGTCGGAACAATTTCTAGGGGAGGCTGCCGGACGGCAGGGCAGTTCAGGTTCACTTTACTGTGCAAAGAGGCCTGCGTCCTTCAGTGTAAGGTACGCCCGACACCTCAGAGGTATATTTCCATAACGTTGAAATCAACGAAATGCACCGAGATCTAAAAATTTGGTGAAGGTGGACAGATTCAGTGTATCCTTAAGAATAAAACAAAACCATATATGATGGTCTTTATAAACAACCGTGAGTCTCTCAGTTCTTCACGAAATTCGTAATTTTGTTGTTGTAAATACGTTATGTTAGCACACGTGACGTATTCTTTTCACAAGTCTGACCATATTTTCTTTTTAATGCTTCAATCATTAATCTAATCCAAAATCGACATTTTATATCCTTCTTCACAAAAAGCGAATATTTTTATACATTATAATCTAAAAAGTGAGACATTGCCTTCAGGAACTATCAATGTAAAATAAATCCTCAATTAGATTTGCTTCGTAAAATTATTAACCAATGTGTTATTCATGATTTATGAGATTTCATGGGATGAAGAGTAAATTACCCCTTATTAATTCAAACTCTTCGTTCCGCATGTGACGATATTTATAGTATTTATGTTGGCAAATATGTAGAAACGTAGTAGTAGCCACAAAACAGGTTGTGCAAACCTTAATTAACATTTTTGTAATTTAAAAAATGCGTAAAACCTGGAAAGAAATTATACTAACCAGTTAGGTCATTCCTTTTATTCCTTTTATTTCTTTTGCGTCCAGATATAATGTACATTCTGATAGGTGTTATATAGGTATCAGTGATTTTTTATCTGATTAAACATTATTTTATTTCGTGCTTCATTTGAATTTCTCTGTGAAACTGCAGTCTGATCAGGATACTAGTAATCAGAATAATAGTAATTTGGATAATGATTGCGTCTAGAAATGGGTTTAAATTATATTTAATGCATACGAGAAAAAAGTTTGAGAATTGAAGTCAATTTCTCCACCATTTTATTTGACATTAATGAAACTCCAAGTAATCTAGATCTTTTCTTCCCCTCAGCAATAGCAGCTTTTATATGAAGGTAACATAGAACATTTTATATTTCTTGATAAAAGTTAATTTTACACATTTTTTATGAGTTTTGGTGATACTCGAAACACCAAGTAAGATAGAAAATAATTTGCAGGATATTTTTTCTATGCGGAGTCAAATGGAATTGCACATTAAGGTCTTAAACCAATCCTTTTGCTTGACTAATATATTTTTCTCATTGCGAAGTATGCATTTTTGTCAAAAATTGCATCAAAAATATAAAAAATAATTGTCGAGTTTATGTAAAATTCTATACTCAATGTTTCTGATTCTACTTCGTATCACAATCGATCTTATCGTTCGATTGCATATTTTTTACCTTAATTTAAATGCATCAATCAACTAAGGCAACAGTAGTTCACCCTGGTGCATCCGTAAAAAGTAAGTAAGTCATAGTTGCGCGATGTATGTGTTACAGTGACTACACCCTGTTGCGTCGGCAATCAAATACTGCATGAAGCACACCATACATGACTATTCCATAAACGAAACCATTATGTATTCCTACACCATAAACTTCATAATTTAGTGGAGACATAACACCATATATCTCCCGGAAATAATAAATAGTATGAATATGCAAACCACTAGCAGGCTGAGTTGGCACCCGAGCAGGCTGCCGAATAGGTTCAGGATGTGTCTTCACAGGTACCCTGAAACTAACCTGTGAACTTAATTCTGTGAGCAGAAATTAAAATAATGAAACTCGATATGTGTAATAATTAGGGAAAACGATCCTACAGTAGATAATGATTTACAGTAGATGATCTTAAATAAATAGAAAACTTGTCAAAAATCTGTATTATTTTTGTTAGCACTTTCTACCATGTTAAACCGTGTTTTTGCATGTTTATACATTAGAATCAAAGATTGAAGTTGAATGAACAATATTTTCTGATACGATGTGTTTTTTAATTATTTATCAATGCTTGAGGACCTTTTATTGGACATTACATTTTACAACAGCAGATATTCGGAAAATTACGAAAAATATCGCTGGCACAATTGGTAGCGCTGCGAATGTCTCGCAGTTATTTCAAGTTAAAGGTTGTGTTTGTTTGTTTATTTTGATTCGTGAAGTTTTTAAATACAAGTTATTGTGCATAATAAAGCAAGAAAGTTGTATTGATGAGTCTTTATCTATTTAAAAATCTATCAAAAAGTGATTATAGTTTCTGCTATTACTTACGCAATAAACAGATCTTAATTGTAAGTATAATAATGATAAATTATATCTATCGACAATTGAGTATTCTGCAATGCCCAGGAGCAATACAAGAAACTGTTATGTATTGATAGATACAGGTGTCCTAATCGTACCCCTCACCGGGTCTAATAAAAATCTTTAATACAGCCAATTGACTAATTTCGTGATATTTTCCTCTATAAGAATCGAGATAAGATTATTCAATATAGTTTAAATATAGAAAATCCACAAAGCCTAAAAGATTGTGTATGATGGAAGTAGTTTATTATGCAAATTTGAATCCAATAAAAGAATAGTCGAGGTAACTCATGGACATTAAAATTCTAAACAGTGAGCAGCGCAAATGCTTTATGTGTGATACATTTTAGAAGCAATAATTCTTCTCTACTGGAATTTATAGTCTATAATAATAGCCAGAATATCATAAGCCATGAAAATAAAGGATTTAATTCCTAAAAATATTACATAATTCCCCTAAAACTGACCTAAAATGTCTCACATTTATGGTTTTCTTTGCTTTAATTACCCTTAAACTCTGTGACAATAACAATAAAAATCTGATCGCAATTAATCTGAAGGTATCAATTTGATATGCAACAGAATGATCCAATAATATAACAGTATCTTGTTTCTTTATATTTATACCATTGATACGGATTTTCATACCGATAGAATTGAGCTGCGGCACTTCTCATACCTTAGAATTTAGTGTGATAAAGGCATATGTTTTTTTTTTAAATAAAATATTTAATATACTATCGGCGAGAAAACTATAGACATATGCCTTTGAAGCTTAATAACTCAGTAAAAAAAATTCCAGCGCAACAAAAAAATAGTCATTTAAAAGCTGAAAGTGCTCTACGTTAATGAGCTTGAAGACTTTTATATAAAAAAAATTGTTGTGCTTAGCAGACTGAAAAATGTAAAAAAAGGAAGGATTTTTGGGTACATTTAAGAACAGTCAAGTTTAGACCATTATTTCTTATACAAGGGGCGATGGGAAAATTTTGAAAAAATTCATGCGTATGAGGAAAACTGTTGTGAACCAGTTACAGTTCAGAAATTTAAAAAATAATAAATATTGTTGCTTAAAAGTACGAAAATGTGCAACTATATTATCTTCAGTTCTAATACAGATATTAAAGCGATTCAAACTGCAAACTGCAATGGATAGGCTTTGTATTTATTTTCAATCACCCGGAAGAACTTGTTAGTCTTATTTTTTATGAGAATCGCGATATTTGTATGCATTTTTTTTTGTTGGAAAACAAGTGTCAGAAAGCAGGGAGGGGGGCGTCCTTTTTTGTTTCACTGCCAACCGCTGGTGCCATTCTTCGACTCCTGGGTCTGAATGCTTAGATGGCACCTAGCCACGGGTCGAAGCAAGGGACCAGCAGACGGCAGTAAAAAAAACGGGCCCCGCCTGCTTTCTGTCACTTGTTTTCCAACAAAAAAAAAATGTCTAAAAATATCGCCATTTTCACAGAAAAAAAGACTAACATATACTTACGTGTGATTTTAAATAAATACACAGCCTATCCATTATAGTTTGCAGTTTAAATCGCTTGAATATCTGTATTAGAATTGAAGATAATATAGTTGCACATTTTTGTAATTTTAAGCAACAATTTTTATTATTTTTTAAATTTCTCAACTGCAGCTGGTTCACAACAGTTTCCTCATACTCATGAATTTTTTCAAAATTTTCCCATCGCCCCTTGTATAAGAAATAATGGTCTAAACTTGACTGTTCTTAAATGTATCCGAAAATCCTGACTTTTTTTACATTTTTCAGTCTGCTAAGCACAACAATTTTTTTACATAAACGTCATCAAGCTCATTAAGGTAGAACACTTTCAGCTTTTAAATGAATATTTTTTTGTTGCGCTGGCATTTTTTTGACTAAGTTGTTAAGCTTCAAAGGCAGAAGCCTATAGTTTTCTCGCCGATAGTAGTTTCGTTCTCTTTATAATCTGTTTTTTGCTTCTCGAAAATATTTCCGCCATGAAGGCGTGTGCTATACAATAGTTGGATCATACTTAAAGATATATTGAAAAACTAAAATTGTAATATTAGTACAAAACCGTAATTTTGAAAAAAATTTACTATTTTAATTATTAAAAAACCGCTGAAAGTAGTAAGGATGCGTCCATTATATGATGTCTCTTTCCTCTTCTAGTAGTGAAATACGGCTTTTCACGAAAAGCCTATGGCACTTCTATAATTATAATCACTCCATGAATACTGTGCTTCCTCATAGATGATTATTTTGTATTTATTGTTGACGTAAGTATAAATATAGTTAAAAAGGAATAAGACTTTGAAAATAATCATCCTGATTTATTTTATATAATTACCATAAAAGATTTCTATGGTAAACTACTTTATTGAATCAGAACGCAATGCCTGAATAGTAGGAAATGATAATGCATTCAATACTAATTTACTTATAAAATTTATATTGTAGCTTAATGCTAAATTTTTATAGCTGCTTTTTTAGCATCGAATGAACAAAAGATTCAGTAGAGTTGACACGGTGACCATTTCCAATGTGGTAATTTTTATTTCAGATAAAGGTAAATTACAGTAAACAGGAAATTACAGTAAAGATTACAATTTGTTTTTTCTGCAATGGAAAACGTCATTTCACATGCTTATGTGATCATGACTAATAAATTTAACACTCAAAATATTGCTATATTCTAAAATTAGGTCAAATTTCCTCTTAAAAACATTAGGAAAATTTACAAATTGGTATCATATCATAATTTTATTTGGTCATAGAATCATCTAGTATATACTGTCTTATTGAAAATTGCGAGAATATTTTAAAATAAGGAATATTCTGCAAAAAGTTATATATACTATATAATTGTTAATTGTATTTTTATTGCTATCATAAAATTAGATGTATAATAATTGGAACAGTGATCTTTATTTTTGTATGATATTTGTATTTAATAGATATATTTCGCCCAGTGAAACCGAAAAAAATAGAACAGATTGGTGATAGATGTACAATGTATGGGGAAAAAACTTGTTACGCAATAAAAAATTGAAGATAAAGAGGGCAGTTATAATTATGTGTTACGTTATCAGTTATTTACATCGTGCACAGTATAGTTTGCTTTTAAGAATGTTTGATTCTGATTAAATGACTTGAGAATATAGATTTTAAATACTGAGTCAAAGCATAATAAGAAAACTTTTTTATAATTCCAAAAATTACATTTTTTTCCCAAGAATGTCAACAAATTTGTATGCGATGCCTATAAGAATTTTAATATTGGTTTAGTGAATTTTACAAAATCTTACACCGTATTAATGGGAAAGAGATTTATTATATCTGTGCACATAATTTCTCCTCAATTTAATTGTGAAATTTTTTAAACGCTAAGTAATTTTGGTCATTCTTTCTTGCCATTAAAAGAATTTTTATTGTATATATATCTGATAATAGTAATTACCTAATTCTAAAACGGTAAAAATTTATTATATCTCGAAATATTCAAGTCCCTGATTTTTTTTCATAAACTCATAAGTTTATGATGTTGCAATTTTGCAAAAAGAAGTTTCTTACCATTAGTGCTATTGACAATATAAAATCCTTTTGATACATTAACATATTTTTCTCATTGCAGAGTATAAAGTTGCATTTAAGTTTATAGCCTTTTCTTCAGTTCTGCTCTGGCAATCAAAATATCGAATAAGAGGAGGATCGTAAGGTAAATTGTGTTTGTATTCTATATGTGCTACAACCCTTTTGCGGTCTATATCTAATATTGGAATAATGTGACCATATTGGACTATTTTCGTAAACGATAAATTCTTGGTTCTAGTCTAGTGGAATGGCATAATTTTTAATTGGTCCTCTATAATAAAAAATAATATAATAATCATAATATATATGATTTTCGATATCACACAAAACTATCAGGTATCAAGTTGATACGGCAAATAGATCAAAGGGATCTAACGTTTTGATACCTATATTCACGATCAACTTAATTCCCATTTCGATAGCAATTTCTGTCACAAAATTTCAACTACTCAAAACATTATGACATTATTTAAACCTCTGACCTGAATGATGATCAATAAAATCGTTTAAAATTAAATTGTTAATCAAATTTTAAAGAAAAAAAATCATTTATTATCTCCGTTTATTAAAATGTATGATTATTAACGTTGTGGATGTTTGTTTACAAATGTCAGCAAATATCGATCAAGGATCGATTATTGGATTGACTGAAAGCGACAGTTTGGTGTAGCTGGAAAACTTTGATAACCCAATTTTTTGTGTGATTTATAGTAATTAATTAAGTTAAATTAATATTCAAGATTATTCTAGAATTCCCGTGTTGCTTATCTAAACAACACGTCCATTCCGCAACAATGAAACGAACCAAAATAATGACCAATCTATCTAGCAATCATCCCGAGTGAAGAAGTTCACAAATTCGCCCTAATAAAAATGCTTCGACTTGAGTTCGACTTGAATTGCCCCCAATCAAGACATGCTTAAGTCGAAAAGTTCGACTTGAGTATGTCTCCGTTTTGAGACGGAGCCAGACTTCAATTTATGTTTTGAAGACAAGTTTCTATGTCTTGAAGACATAATTTTGTTGTAAATTTGTTTTTTTCTTGGATTAATCTTTTTTGGTTGAAAATTCAATTACTCAATAGAAAGTTAAAGTATGTTAATAAAATTTTTTTCTATTTAGATTCATCATTTAAAATTAATTTTTTTCAACTGGTAATTAAACTATTTTGTTTAAATTTCGTGTCTTTTTCTTGTATTACACTAATAAGTTTTTAGATTGAAAATATACCTGATACAGTTAAATAATCCGTATATTTAATTGATAATTCATGGCTTTGCTGAAAAATTATTCTCTGCACTAAAAATTTAAATATTCAATTATTGATTAAAAATTTGTGTTTGTTTGTGTTTGTGTGTGTTTGTATCTACATTGTGATACGCAAATAGAAGATACTTATTTAAGTGAAACTCATTTGCGTCAAGATAGAATATAGAACACAGATATTAAAAATAACATCATATAAAATAACTTTTGTCATATTATAAAATTAAAAATTGGTTTTATTCGAAAAAACGTTCTAAATTTTATATTCCTCCTTCTTTTTACAAATATTTTAAAGCATCCAATATTGGAACTCTCCTTATCAACAAAAATGCTATTTACAAATCGAAATCTGGAAAAAGTTTCAAACTCACTTTATTTCCTATAGAAAAAGATAAATAATTACATTTCGAAATACAGATGGATTCAATTTATTATTCGCCGCTACGCGCCTGAATCGCTTTTAGATCTTTCAAGTATGGGCGGAGAAAAAGAAAGGTTGGAGGGTATTCATACGGAAAGGAGAGTCTTTTTCCTTAAGAGCCTGCAAATTTCAGACTGCAGGAACAAAAAATATTGAGTAATGTATATTCCATTACCTGTAAAGATGGTAGTGAGACTCGAGATGAAAATAAAAATCCAGGACCATGGGATGAGGAATTAATACTGGGGTGAATATAATTCCTTTCCTTTAAGGAGAAAAGGCAAATTATTTGTCTTCAAATTATTTCAGAATCCAGTTGTCAATTGGAAAAGTACATTCGACACTTTATGGAAATATTTACCATTAGTTAATAGGATCAGCCGAAATAAAAAAATATGACTCATATGCTTATTATTTATAAAAAAAAAACATTTTAAATTCTACAGCAATGAATACATAATTTTTCCAGATGTTTCCGCTTCTCTTATGGGAAACATGCATTATAATATTTTTCTTCTTTTAAGTTTTGGAAATCAGATTCTACATTCCGCGAATGTAGAAATGCTTTTCTAAACGAGACTGAAAAAGGAAAATTTGGAAACACAAAAATTGATTTTCTGGAAAACAGGCTATCTTTTTGTTACCAAATTTCATGATCCTTACAGGTTTCCCAGGTTAACTTCTGAAAAAATTCCAGGTTTACTTTGTTTAAATAAAAAAACCTGCCTTAAAATTTGAAAAATAATACTACTGTAACTTAAAAAGTTGTTCGTTGCAACAAGACGCGTGGATTGACGTTTCGATGATTTTTTTGATTTTCTGAAAGTTAGATTTTCGATATAAGATGGAAAGATCATGGAAACACATAGTTAATATTAAAAAAGACAGAAATATTTAAATTATAAATACAAAACAGTTGGATTCTACCTGAAGATACAAATTTTCAACAGATTAGTTGAGTCGAAGGATTTTTACTCAGGCCTTAACTAAAGTAAATTAATTTTCAACCAAGTCGTCGCATTTTTAATAAATAAGGATGAATTTTCAACAGACAAGACTACTTTTCTACAAAAAATAAGAATTTGTAATAAAATCCATGAATTTTCATTTGAAAAAAAATTTTTTTATTTTAAAATATCAATTTTTAACCAAAAATGGAAAAGTGACATTTTCATTGAATTCAATTTTCAACTAAAATAATTTATCTTCAAAAAAAGAAAAAAAATTCAAACCAAAACTTAGATGAATTTTAGCAAAATAGTTAAATTTCCAACCAAATGAGATCAATTCCAAACAAAAAATATACTAGCAGACTTTTTGAGCAAAGGAAAATTACTTTTACCTAAGAGTAGTTGGTTTGCTTCCTCATAAAGGGAGGTTTGGAATTACCTACATTTTCAAATTCACTTGACATATTTCGATATAATATTTTATTCTAGAAGTTCGAAAATAGAATTGATTAAAATGACCGTATGTGTGTACGTTACTTTTATTCCTTCACCAGATCTCGAAAAGTAAAAAAGCTATGATCATGCAATTTTTATGAATTGTATCACTGATTAATATTCAGACCTAATAGGATTTTGAGCTTAATCGGCCATTTACAAGTCTTTTTTTTATGGTTCAAAGATTTAAGAAAAGTAACCTAGTTTATATGAGGGAAGCTTTTTTGATATTAAAAAGAAAACAGTACGAAATATTGTGTAATTTTAGCGTAATAGAAACGATTCGATTCGATTTTTTTTTAATTTGCTTGCCTTCTTGATATAAGAAAAAAATTAACCCTAAGCTGGCTTATCTCCTGTATGGAACGTAGAGAGCGTACTGGATCAGATGGACCCATTGCCAAATTTGAGTGCTTACTGCACCACAGAATGCACTTTTTCGGGCTTTAAAAAATCATGCATTTTGTTTAACTCCTTCAAATTAACGGCGAGTATTTTCTGAATAGATATAAAGAGATTAAAATAATTTATAAAATTATAATCAGTAGAGAAAGTTAAAAAATGCCTTTTTGTCTACACAAAATTAGATAGCTTTTTAATTGTTTATTATCTTTGCGCCAAAATTGAACTTCTTACTCCCGAAATGATGCGTGTTCCCAAAAATATAAATATAATCGTGTATGCTTCAAAAAAGGTATTAATTTGTACCGAAAGTTTTTTTTTCTAAAAAATTAAAATACGTTTTTCATCATTGTTTTTATTCTATGCCCTTTGTTTTAGCGTTTGAGTGGGAGATATTGTGTAAAAAATGTTGCTGGCTCATCTAAACCCGTAACGCTGGCCAAGGGTTAATATTGCGAATATGATGTTCGGTCTTCGAGGCACATTAATTGCCTAATGGAAAAACCTTTCAAGACCTATTATATGCTAACAAAATTGTTATTTAATTTTTAACAAAATTATTTACCTTGATTATGAAAGGATTTTTTTGATATTGATATATCACAATATTATTTTGGATATAATTGTTTGTGTCTTCGAGATGTGTGGATTGATTCTATGAAGAAAACTTATTATTTAATTTGAAATATAACACTATAGTATTTTGAAAAGTTGTTCATTGTAACAGAATACATCAATTAAGATTTTTATGAGTTTCCTGATTTTTTCTAAATAAGATTTTCAGTAAGACAAAAAAATAAGTTTAAAAAATATTGAAAGTTTACTTTTTTTTCTTTTGTTAGAGAAAAACCTCTCTCTATGAGAAAGAAAATTGATTTAATATCTTTTAGGAAGAAAAATACTCATAAAATAAGTACAAATGAATACACACATAGTGAATAAATCCATAGTATTTTGCAGAGGTATTCTTATTGAGATTTATTTAGTTTATATTGAAGCAAGCAAACGAGAAAAGGGGAACATTTGTTGATAACGGGGTAAAAATAAGAATTCTCTAAATAAAGGGGAAAAGGGAATGTTTCTAAATGAAAACAACTTCTTATGAATTTAATGAAAAATATTCTTATACACCAAATTTCCAGTCTAGGATATTTCTTACCTAAAAAAACGAATGTTCAACAAATTACATAAATTTGTAAATAAATAGTTTGAACAATAGATTCGATGTAAGACCAAATTTTATTTTATTAATTTTTCGGTTATACACTCCAAGTCCGATATAATAACAGTTTCGCGGGGGTTGACTTGTACGGCGCCTTGTAACTAAATCGTTACCCTCGAAACGTCAACAGTCAGGGCCACCTAAACTGTTTCCAATTGAAACGCATAATATTGCGTTATATACTCGGCTGAGTACTCGCACACTACGACCCTTCCAAGACGACTGTCGCAATAGCTCTCACCCTGCTCTCCGCAGAAACTGCGGGTGTCAGCAGTTCTGGGAAGTTAGAAAACGGGGAGACTGGAAACGAGAGTCAGGTGCCTAGTACAAAATAATTTCAACCGCTCATATGCATCGTTTGATTGACAGTTTTGCAAAATTACGTTTATATTGCCTATCCAAAAACAGGAGGGGGTTATATTTAGCGTTATATAACAGTTTGAGGTAGGGTGAGGGGGTTACGGATTATCTGGGAGCTCTCTTGAAAGCTTTGTTCTTTTACTTCATTTTGGTTCTTGGCATTTGATGATGCTTTTAGGTTGACTACCAAACCAATGTTTTTACGGGCTTCGGCATATAATGAAATCATCGATCGCCTTAGAAGACCATTTGCCGGGGACAAGTTAAATATAGAACTAGCTTGGGTAGATGGTCCCTGGACATAAAAAATGCATAAACTTCCTTACGTCCCTCTCCTAATTGTCGAAATTCGTGTTGTATAAAAACGAGCAGCAGGGACCTAAAAAGTCAGAAAATAAGGCAAGCAACGGAAAGCGAACGATGTTAAAGGGGCATCAAACCGGCAGGAATTGGACAACCGCCAAACTTGTCTACGGATCTTGCCAGGAGATTTTGCATTGCGTTATGTTTTAACTGAAAAGAGCAATGGCTCGGAATCGTACTCGACAATTTCCACCCCCGTTCTCCACATTCTCTCTTACGGCAATGAATATGTTTCCTCTGTCGACTTGTCGGAGTCGATGTATGTATGAGTATGTAACTTCACTCGTGAAAGGATTATAAAATGAGAGCAGAGTTATATCTCGCGAAATCTTCGGAAGAAGAGGACGATGGTGTAAAAGAAATTGCCTCGCAAGGGTCCAGATTGTGCAACCAAGAGGAATTGAGAACGGTTTATTCTGCTGGATAGAAACGATATTTGAAGAGTTAAAGAAGGTGGAGGAAAAAATAAGGTGTTTTTGATATGGATATGCAAATACTCTTTAGATTAATTTATTTCTTCTTAGAGGACCCTCTTTGAGGATCATAGTTTTGTTTTTCATCTATAGGATTCCTAAAAATAAAACAAAGAATCGATCGAACAAATTTGGTCGTTAAATTCATGATTTTATTTTCAGGAATTAAATAGATTAATTGGTTATTAGAAGTTAAATAGGATTTTGAATTTGATTTTAATTGAACTTAATTTTATCAACCTTTCAGCAGGCGCTCTGTCGTAAAATTTACGACAACTGTGCAAATACCCCTCCCCTACACGTACCACGTTTTATCATGTGCTGAGCCTCCCCCTATTCCAAGATTAGTCTCTTTCTAAACTCTAAGCAGACGATTTTGAAAAGAATTGTTTGTTATACGCGTCTTTATGTGTAAGTAAATTACGTATTCTGTACTATTTCCTTCAATTTTTTCCAGATTTATATCATTTCACAGTGAAACCGAATCGCGAAAGGCGGGCCAAAAGTATGAAATAGGCCAAATTATGTTACTCGAGGGTTTTTAGGGTCCCTGATTATGCATCCGATATCAAAAATTTATAAAAAAAATGGCGGATCCAATATGCTAGATGAGCATGCTAAATAAATTACGGGTTGTTTTTGGGGGTTGTTGAATATTATTGTGATGTTGGAATCATAATATGTGATTTTTTAAAGGTGGCGCTTGTGAATATTTTTTATTTGAAAATTTTACGGATGTTTTACATGACGAAATTTTATAATTGTTTCGTTAAAATTGATAGGAGTGAATTTCAAGGGGTTATCGAATATTGTTGATGGTTTAGGAACAAAACATTAAGAAAACAAGAAAAGACATAAAAGAACTTACGTCTGTTTTACATGTCCACACTTTGGAATTGTTTCGTTAAAAGTAATATGATTGAATTTGAGGGGTTGTTCAATATTATTGATAGGTTTAGAATTTAACTTGGGGCTTTAGGTAAGTGACCCGGGGCTTTTGTTATCAATTTTAAAATTTTGTGAATGTTTCACATAGAAAAACTTTGGAATTCTTTCGTTAACTTGGATGAACCCGAATGTCGTAAAATGTACGACAAGCGCTCGCTCAAGGGAAATTACAGGGCGCGTCCGTTGAAAGGTTAAATTCTAGTTTCCTTTACACCCTCTTCACACCCGACCGTCGCACAGTGGGGCAAAAAAACGTCAGTGGACAAATTGATTTTCAGAAGACAATTATTATCCGATTTAAGATTTAAAAAAAAATGAAAGCTAATAAAATTTCACGTCAAACAGTCATGGCCGATTTTAACATTTCTGTTTATTATTTTATTACTTTATTCATAATGTGTACCCTAAGGGTTTACATGACTTCCATTCCTTACAATCTTTCCGCTTATATATATTTACAATCTTATCCTTTCTAAATATACAATTATTTACAACTATTTACATAAAGTCTTATATTTAGTTTCTTATCTCTATTTCCTGTGATAGAACAATTTAGGACTTATTAGCAAACGAGTGAGAGAGCGAACGAAAGCAAGAGTGCAAGCGAGAGAGAGAGAGCATGAGAACGCAAACGCATCTTAGTCTACTTAACTTTTACATTACCATTAATTACAATCTTTAAGCTTCTAATCTAAGCGACTTCCGTTTCCTTTTTCGTTCACTTTTTTATACCTTCCTTTGCGATTATTTTAATATGCATTCTTTCATTCTCTCTCATGCTGTCCTCTAGCACCCTCCAACTCCTTCATCCATTCTTCTCCTAATCCATCCTGTCCTAGAATCTCAACCACATTCTCTTGCCAGCTTCCTTTATCTTCAATTCCTCTCCTACATCCTACCCATAAATGCTTCAATGTTTCCTCCTCCCATTCACATATTCTACACTTTCTGTTCTCTTCTTTTTCCCAATATATCCCCTCGCCTACCTCCTTTCCCAATCTGAATCTTGCTATTCTGGTCCACCTTCTCTCTCCCCATCCCTTTTCTAAACACTTTGGCACTCCTTCCTTTTTTAAAATCTTATACCATTTATTGTATTTTGATTCCTTAAACAGCCCCCATCTTTCTATGAATTGTCTTCCCTCACCCTTGTTTCCAATTCTTCATAGTTTACTTAAGTCCCGTCTTCTATTTCTCTATGATTAAAGAACTCCCTCTTTTTTCTTTCCATTTCGTTAATTCGATCGCCCTCCCTCTACTCTCTTCTACCTCTATCAAACACTTTCTCGCCGACTCCCTTCCCTTTCCCTCCTCCTATCCCTTTGCGATTCTTCTCTCATCATATATCCTGGCGTCCTAAAGTCTGCATCGAGTGTCCACCTGATATACCTTTCTTGTAAACTCTCAATATCTTTCCTTTCTTTCCGTCCCCATATCTCTGCTCCGTAACCTAATACTGGCCACACCAGAGTATCAAATAACCACATTTTCCTTCCCCAATTTTTGTAACCTTCTTTTTCCTGTTCTCCATATCTGTTTCATTACCCCTGCTGTTTTTTATCCTATCTCTTATATGAGCTGTATGATCTCCAATCGTTTGCAAGATATATCCCAAATATTTAAACTCTTTTACTTTTTCTAACTTTATTCCCTTTTATCTCCCTGTCCATTCTTTCTTCCTTCCCCCTCTTTTTCAAAACCTCATTATCTTTATCTTTTCTACATTTACATTCAGCTTTTTCCGATCTAAGTATTTCTCTAATCTTGTTATTAATCCCGCTATCCCTTCTTCATCCTCTGCCATCAACACTATGTCGTCTTCATATGCCAGTGTATATATCTTTTCCTTTCCTATCCTTACTCCTCCTCAGCTTTTTCTCCTCATTTCTTCTTCTAAGTCTGATATTATTAAATTAAGTATTAAGAATGGCTCTCTTCGACGAAGAGGGTGTGGATCTCGAAACAGTAAGGGTACGAGGGTTAGCGTTCGCAGATGATAAGGTTGTTACGGCAGAGTCTA
>NC_046658.1:78758115-78776532 GCF_010883055.1 Belonocnema kinseyi | reverse complement strand
TGAAAAATCTTTATCCCATCCACACACTACTCCTTTCCCCTGCCGAGTGAGTCACGCCTACCCCGAAAGGGAAATGGCTTAATGGTGTAATAATAATAATAAAAAAAAAAGTAAAAGTGGGCTCAGAGGACATGCTTGCCTCACATCTCTCACCAACCAGAAACTATCTCCTACTTGCTCTTTTACCTTTACCCTGCTTTTTGTCTCTCTAAAAATTTCCGATACTCTCTTTATTAATCCCTTTCTTATTCTCTTTTCTACCATAAAATTTTCTATTTCGCTTCTTTCTAATGAGTTAAACGCCGCCTTCAAGTCCACGAACATTGCTATTATTGCTCCTTTTCCCCTTTTAATCCTCTTATTTACTAGATAGTTCAGAGCATATATGTTGTCCATTACACTTTTAATTCCTTTTATTTCTCTATTTACTAGCTTCCATACCTCTTCTTCCGTCCTAGCCTTCTCCGCTTCTTCTTCAAACCTTTTATTCCCTTCCTTTTTGTTTTGATAACGCAACTCGGTATACTCTTTTTTTTCATATATTCTTCCCTATTACTTTGTTCTTTTCTCCATTTTCCTAATTCCTTGCTGACATCCTTTTTCTCTTTAAAGTCCTCATCCCACCCACTTCTATTCCTCCCTTCACTAACTTCATTTTTGTTTCTGCACTCTAATCCTCTTTTTATTTCTCCTATCGTTTTTTCCATTTCCTCGTCCACATTTTTCTCTCCCATTTTCATATTTCTGACCTTTTCTCTAAACTGCTCTTTTCCTTACTTTGACCAATCCCCTTTTCCCACACTTTCCTACACTTTTTACATTTGCTCTCCTTTTATTCATATTGCTATTACATTCCCCCCTCTAATGTCACTATTAAGGGAAAGTGATCCGAATCAATATAATTACCTACCTCTAATTTATTAACCTTCTCTCTTACCTCATCATCCACTATCACATAATCAATTGCCGTTATTATTACCGTATATTCTCCTTTCTCATCTTCTTCTATATTTCCGTTTCAGATATACCATCCCATCTCCTCCAAGCTCTTCAACAACTTTTTCCCTCCCTTATTGAGTACCTTATTTTTGGATTTTCTTCCTCTCTCTTTTCCCCATTTCCTTCCTCCTCGGATTCCTGGTCTCGCATTGAAATCCCCAGCTATTAGCAGCCTAATCTCTTCTTTATTTTCTTAAATCATTTCTTTCATCTCCTCTGCTTTCTCCTGCATATCACCGTTCACACAAACCCCCAATACTTTCCACTTCTCTCCTCCCATCATTACCTCTTCTATTATTAATTCTTCTTTTTATTCGTTCCTGTCTTTCTTTTCTTTCCCTGTTATATATTCATCCCTTAATCCCATCACCATTCCCCCCATACCTCTGCTCTTTTTATTATTCCTCTTTGCATTTTGCACATGCCATTTGTAACCTCTTGGTAACCTTTCCCTTACTCTTTTCCACCCCTTTTCATCTAGCCACGTCTCCATAATTATGACTACATCCCATTGTGTCAAACTTCTCGTGAGCTCTCTATCCTTTCTCTCCAATTCTGCTATATTCCAGTAAAATATCCTCCATTCTTTCCTACTTTCGTTTCTAGTCTTTTTTTCCTTCTTACTATTTCTTATTTTCCTATCTCCCGATCCTTCTTCTCCTAGTTTCCTTGCACCTCATTTCTTACTATCTATTCTCTTTCTTCACTCCAATCCCACCATACTCCGTCTATCTGTATTCTCCCATACTTAATCCATGTTCTTCTTGCCTTTTTTCTTTCCTCTTCCGCTATTTTTCTTAACTTATACTGCATCTTCCTTTCTACCCATGTTAAATCATCCTCTATTCTATAAGAGCTTCCATATATAACAATTCTTTGTTTCAATCAAAAATACTTAGGAAACTGAAAGCAACTATCCGAAAAAGATGTCCAATACCAATGCAAATGTTTAAAAATCTATTGAATTTGTTATAAATAATTAAATGAATGAAAATGATTTCGTGGGGATTGGCGGCGATTCATCACTTCATTCGTTCAAAATTTAATCAATTTATTGATAAAAAGAGTTTTTTGTTGAATTAATAACTTATAACAGGTATTTTTTATGGAATAAATAGAGTTTTTCTAGGGAATAGATCATAGATTACTTGGAAATGAAACCCAAGTATTATATTTGGTCGCCAAATATAAATTCATAATTGTATAAACTTTCTTAATTAACAAATAAATTATTTGGCTATTTTTGGGGGTACAAATTTCATTTTTTGGATTCCATTAACTGTCAATAACTAACTTCTAAATTTTTAAAAACATTTTGATGACAATAAACTATCTATTATAACATAATTGTTTAACCAAATATAATTAACGAATTCATTATTTGGCTATTTTTTAGCAATTTAACTTTTTTTATGTAACCAATTGTTAATAACACATTTTTTAACTTCTTTCAATATAGTTCCATAACGATCCATTATTTTTATTACCAATTTAATTAACGTGGGTATACACGGTATATAATGTAAGATGCATTAGCCAAGAAAAATTTGTTTATCACATGGTTAATAAAAGTAAAAATAGTGGATCATTATCGAACTATCAAAAAAAATTTTAAAAATGTGTTATTGCCAATTGATTACAAAAAAAAAACAAGTTAAAACGCTGAAAAATACCCAAATAATGCATTTGTTAATTAGGTTTGGTTAAACAATGATCAAATGTTGAAAGATGAGTTTTGAACAAAATATATGAATTGTGAATCAAACAGTTAGTTAAATATTGAAATAAAAAAGAAAAATATTTAACCAAATTAGTTACATTTTCAGTCTAAAAAATTAATTTTTTACTATACTGTTTGAACGCTCAACTACCATTTAGAAAAAAAGATTAAATCGAGTTCAAAATGTAAGCCCTAGACGGATTTGTTTAGCCAAACTTTTTGTCCCACTGTGCGAAGTCCCTGTTATTTTTAGTATGAATGAAATAACCTTTTTATTTGAATCGACGAAACATAGCTTCAAAATGCCGTTTTGTGTTAAATGAATTACTTGAATATAAAAAAGTAAAAAAAAACATCCTTTTATACACCCATGATTTTTTTTGATGTTCAGGATTTTACTTTTTTATTTGTAAAATTAAATATGACATAATTGTATTTTAAGCAAAATGTACTAAGAAAAAATCATACAATTTTAACTTCCAAATAAGATGATGTAATTTCTTTTTATCTTTTTGTATATTTTTAAAAATTATTTTTTACTTCATTTAATAATTTCAACTTTTAGAATTTAGTATGTTTAAATTGTTTGCATTCTCGAAAATAAGTAAAAAAATGAAATTATGTTTCGTAAAGTGGAATACACATATACATATTTAATACCAGATAATTTGAATGAAAGGTATTCAAGCATGTAGCACTTGATTTCCAAGAAAATTTGTGCTCAAACGAGTTTGTAAATTTGTAATGCTAAACCTTTTTTCAAAGTTCCACCAAATTTATTAACTCAATGAAAAATCACCATTAAAAATACAAGAATTTTAATTGCTTCGGGGAAACCTATAGATTATGTTACTTTCAATTTAGTTAAACGTTTATTTAAATCAACGAAATTTTGGTGCAATGAAACAACTACGTATTTTTCTGTATGAACTAAAACTAAAATGACTTAAGATAATACTATCTTTGAATTACATACTGCGAAAGTAAAGCTGAATGGACAATTCATCAATTATTAATTTTCACTAATTAATAACAATTGAATTAAATGTGTAATAAGATTTTTTAATTGAAATTAATTAAAATTTTACTAAGTTATACAACACAATTGTTAGCTTTTTTATATGATTCCATATTTTTCATATTTCGCAATTGGCTTGAAATTTGATAACTCAGTTAAATTTTAACTAAATTAAATAATAAAATCTCTTTATAGGCGAAATTAAGCGTACTTTCAATATATTATCGGACAAAAATTATTGGACTTCAAAAAAAGTCTTTAAAGTGTTGTCAAATTTGGAAATATATGTAGAAAATGGGAAATATGGAGATATTTTAAATTATAGCTTATATTTTTTTCAGATTTTAACCTTAATAAGATTATATATCCTGCGTTAGAAGGTTAGGTCTTACTACTTGTAAACAAAAATTGAATACAAAATGGCGGAGTTATTAATTATAATATAAATGCATCTACCAAAAAACAGTTTTTTGAGCATAAAGTCAGATTTCGTGGGCATATGAGAAATTTCGCATAAGACACATTTTTTAGTTCCACTAGACAATTTCTTATAAATTTAGTGAAAAGTGCTATTTCACTGTAACAAATTGTAATAGAATAAAAAATCAACATAATTCAGCACAAAATTTATTTATTATTAAATGGTATGCATAAATGTCAATAAGCATAATGCAATAAAGATTAATTCATTCCAAGCATGAGATTCTTGAAAATATATAAATTGCCTCTCTTCTCCATTATTATGCATTAGCCTAATTGCATTCCTTTCCCATCACATTTCTTCACAAACCTCTCTTAGATTTTTTCTCCTTTTCCATTTATTTCCAGCTACACTAATCGACCATGACATCAATCATTGTTTCCAGTAATCACCAGGCCTATTCATCCAAACTTTTCAACACGAAGGGGTGCAGCAATCTCATAAAACTTTTAATGCGATGCTGAAATTTAAGCTCGCCGTTAATTTTCGGATGGTAATGTTCACCTCTACCATTAAACAGAGAATAAAAAAAGAAGTTAGTGGTAAAATGATGATTTTACTCGGATTTTACTCACCTCAACTATTCTAATGAAGGGCAAAATAAGGAAGCAGTCTTCTTTCGTTTTCCGTTCTCCTTTTTTTCTTGTTCTGTTGAAGGTAATTTTACGAGTACCTCGCAATTCGGGGGTGTTGAACGAGGCGAAGCACTGCCCATGGGGGTAGGAGAGATTTGGAAATGGGGGTGAAGGTTTCGTGGTGTCATGGCAACACCCGCCGCGATAGAGAACGCTTGCATCTCACCCCTGCCCTGGTCCTTTTCTCACTCTCACTCTCACTCAAATTTTTGGTCTTTCTCTCTCCCTCTCTCTTTCCCGGTAACTCCGTATTTTCCCTTTATATGACCAAAAACGCTACACTGAAACTCCCTAAACGACCCAAGCGGATGTAACTTTAAAATTTAAAGACATGGCCCACAAAAATCGAAATGTTCTATAATTTTCACTAAACTCTTCAAGATCATAAGAATATTTTTAAAAAGAGTAGAAGGACACATTTAAATGTACAAAAATCCAAAATCTTACATTTAACACTTTACAAAGTAAACGACTTGAAATCTTAAGGAACAAATAATGTTTTAAGAGTGTTAGTATATGAATTTGCTTATTCTGGAATCCAAAATTTTCCTGCATTTCTTTCGATTGGTGTCTGATACTAACATTTAAAGAATAGTCAAAATATACGACATGTACCGACAAAAAAGAAATTTCGTAGTATGTGGGGAGTTTTTTTATAATGACTTTGTGAGTCTCTTCACTTGGGGTGATAGCTAGAGAGATGGATCAGATCTAAAAATCTATACCCCCTTCCCCAAATTACTCCCTTCCTTTTCGTGAGAGTTACGCTTACCCCGAAAGGGAAATGGATGGATGGTATAATAATTAAGACATTAATTAAGCCGCACAAATCGGATTGGTGAAATAAGGATGGTTCGAGAAAGAGGAGATCCCATAAGATAAAGGGGAGACCAGTGGCGTAGCTACGAAATTTTCCGCTGTGGCCAAAAATAATTTGCCGCCCATAGTTCTCAAATCTACATTCATTTCAAAGATCGTTTTGCCGCCCCAAGCGTTTGCGCACTGGGCAGCATCCCCTTTCGCCTCCCCCTAGCTACGCCATTGGGGGAGACCAAGGGATAGACCGGGTTCCGAGAGGTAGGGGGCCGCATGAAATAGAGCTCCTGAGGAATAGGGGTCCGTGGAATAAGGGCGGTTCCGATTGATAGGAGATGTCCCGTGGGCTAGGCAGGATATCTTCGGATAGGTGGGGTTACGAGGAATAGTAAAGATCCCGTAGGATAAGGAGGTTCACTGAGGGATAGAGTACTTCTGATAAATAGGAGGCCCCCGTGGAATAAGGGTGATCCTGAGGGATAGTACGGGTCTCATGGAATAAGGGTGATCGCGAAGAATAGAGAGTTCCGAGGGATAAGGGGGTCTAGAGGGATATGGTGGATACGAGGGAATAGGGGGTTCTTGAGGGTTAAGGGCAGTCCCGTGGTATACGCCCTAGGATAGAGTTTCCTGTACGATCGGGGGTACCATCGGATAAGAGAGATCCCGGAAAATAGGAGAAGTCCAGAGAGATACATGGGGTTCCGTGAGAATCGTGGTTTTACGATGAATAAGGAGGATTCTTGTACGATAAAATGCTTCCCGGTGCATTTCGTGGTCACCTCGAATAAAAGGAATTCCTAGAAATGAGTGGGGTTTCAAAGGATAGGGGCTTTCAAGGGATATGTGCATCCCGTGGGATAAGGGAGCTCCCGTGGAAAAGGGGAACCCAAGGTAAAAGGTGAAGGTCATGTGGAATAAGTTGGTTCCCTGAAGGGCTTAAGGAATAGCCGGGGTCACATTGAAAAAGGATGGTCCCGATGAATAGGTAGGGTTTTAAGGAATAGGAAGTCCTTTGGAACAGGGGGTTCACAAGGGAAAAAAGATTTCCTGGGATATATACGGTGTCCTGTGGGATAGGAGGGGTGTGCAGTCACGAGGGGAAACGGTGAGGTAGTCATGTTAGATAAGGGGGTTCCTGATGCATAGACAAGGTCCTGTGGGATAGGTAGTGTTTCAAGGGATAGGAAGTCCTTTAGGATACGAGGTTCACGAGTCATAATGGGGTTTCTAAATATATACGGAGACCCGTCGGGTAGGATTCAAACCCCTTTTCAAGAAAAGCTTCTAGAATAAGGGTCTGAAATAATAAAATTTTACTCATTTTTCATATTTGGAATTTACATAGAAAGCATATTTTCTTTAAGATTCTCAGTGTTTACTGGGTTTTGCAGTGGTGTTTTATGAGAGAAATAAAAAACCTCAGTTTCACAGCTTGAATATTTTTTGTTATTAGGCGAGATAAGAAGCTGACTGAAATCTCCTCATTTCTTTTTATTTTATATTTTTCAACCACTGATATAACAAAGAAAACTACAAAATAGCAAAATTTATTTTTTATCCTAATTCTACAAGCCTAGATCTTCAATTTGAGTCATGCTCAAAGAAAATCGAACTAAAAGAAAAGCTTACAGTGCAGGTGTCTTCATACCCCTCAATTCCTCTATCCCTTTCTCTTTAACCTCAAATAATTGTTTAAAACTTGAAATATAAATAAGTAGTCGATTTTTTTAAGGTTTTCAGTACTTTTCAACGCTCCACAGTGCTCACTTCATTAGGCGATTACAAAACCTGAGGTTTATAGCTTGAATAGTTTTTCTAGCTGAGATAGGTCTCGGATTTTCGAACATTATTATTTACAGAAAAAAAAACCTCCAAAACTGGAAATTTCACGAATGTTATTTTTTTCCGAAGAAAAGAACTATCTATCAGAATTACTGCAGATACACTTTAGGAACATTAATATTTAGTTTATTATCTAGGTCCATTGTTGTAAACAATTAATATAAGCAATTCTTTCCATACGTTGCTCAACCGTAACAATAAAACTTTATCTTCATGAAAAATGACTAAATATCTCGTAGGAATAGTATTTGGAATATTTATTAACTATTACTTAACAATGAGCATTATTTTGTTTATATTGTAATAAACAAGTTGAATTTTTTATTTTATTTCATCAAACAATTTTCAAATTTATTCGAGGTTATAATAAGTAGCTGGAGAAATATAAAAGTTTCAAATATTTGTATTGTCATTGACAATATTATAAACAAATTTTTAAAAATGATCTTTTTCATTATAAAGAAATAATTTTTTCTTCTGAATTATGTTACAGCTATCTCAGTGATTGAATTTCATCGAAAAATGTTGACATTAACTAGCAAATGTTATTGTTATTAACAATATTTTAGTTAAATAAGCATGTGTAACAATTTTACCTCTGAATAAACGGTTTTTTCGTAATGATTATTCCAATGAATCTTGATAGAGGTACTTCAATAAGTAGCTTTTTCAGCAATTCTCAATTAATATTACTATTTAGTAATCATGGAAAATTTTAACTTTTAAAATCAAAAGAATGAAGGAAAATCATTTTTCTATGGAAATAAAAGGTTGTTTCATCACTTAAAAATGAAACAAACACAAAGATATTTTTCTAAAACAAAATATAAATTAAGTGACTAGAACGGTAAAAAGTTACAGCTTTAAATAGTTAATAAATTTGTATAAATTATAATAAACATGCAAAGAAATGACTTCTCGTATCGAAAGGTTGTCTCTTAACACAAATACAATTTTCTCTTAAACTTAAGGTTAGGATTATTTAATAATGATATTAATTGAGAATTACTGACGAAACTATTTATTGAAGTGACACTGTCAAGATGCATTAAAATAATCATTACAAAAAATCGCTTATTAATAAAAAATGTTTAAAAACAATAACACTCGCGAGTTGGTGACATACATTCTCGATAAAATGTAACCAATATGATAGCCGCAACATGATTTTGTAGAAAAAATTATTTCTTCCCAATGGAAAGTGATCAGTTTTTTATTTGCTTATAATATTTTTATTAACAATACAAATATTTGCCATTTTTATATTTATTCAGCCGCTTATTATAACTTCGAATTAATTAAAAAGTTGTTTGATGAAATAAAGAGAAATAAAAATTCAATTTGTTTAATAGAATATTCATAGTAATGGTAAATGTTAACTTATGGTTATTAAATATTCCAAATACTATACTTCTACCATACAATTAGTAATTTTTTATCAAGATAAAGTTTTTTGTTGCAATAGAGTACTGTATGAAAATAATTGTTTGTAGTAATTGTTTATAACAATTGGCCTAAATCCTAAACTAAATATTTATTTTCCTAAAGTGTATTTGCAATAATTTTGATGCATAGCGAATTCTCTTAAGTCTTGTTCAGAGAAAAAAATAACTTTCGTAAAATGTCAAATTTTAAAGTTCTGTTTGTTTAAACAATAAATTGCAAAGAGCGAAATTAAAAAATCAGGGCTGAAGTCGTTTTGCAGAAACAAATCCTGAGTATTTCTAAAGAAACATAAAAATATAATTCTTTAAAATGAAATTATAGGTTTCCTGTAAAATCCTACGAAATTGTATTTGGTGCAATTTTATTCTTAACTTAATTAGAAAAGGTATCATTTGAAATTTGATACATATTAAAATGTAGCCACTTTTAACCATTAAGCTATGATTTAGTTCTTTAATCGGATATTTGCGTGTAAATTAAGTTTTCAAATCGTAAAAGATCTTGGCTTCAAGTTCTTGAAGTTAAGCCAGTAAGGAGAATTTTTTCCTACCCAGGATGCATTATCTCTAGAGGGAACATTCTACTTCGCATTCTGTTGATACTTTTAACTGCTCTTGGTATAATCTTCTGTGATAAAGAGTTATGCTGAAATCCCTTGAAATGTGTAGTACACTACCAAATTTATAAACTTCTTTCACGAACTGGAAGATTTTTGCCAAGATTAAATGTTTACCTTTTTAATTTTGAACATAAAGGAACAATACAGCAAATCAAATTAAAGGTAGGAAAAACGTTGTTTTTGTATTATTATTATTTTTCTTTGTTAACAACCATCACCAGATGTCGTTTTGAATTGTGATAGAGAAAAAAAAAACAATTTTTCATTTCAAAGAAAAGAATTTAGTCTGAGTCACGTGGTTTTACTTCTTAAAAATCAGCCTATCAACAATTCTGTCTCAGCAACATTATTTTTGAAAGCAAGCACAAAATAAACGCATGCGCGATTTGTTTGTCGCTTACAATTTTTCAATCAAATTATAAAATTATTGTTGCTATTAAAAAAATGTTGCGTTTCATAGTTCTTATTATCTGAAATAATAAAAACGAACACCAAGGAGAATATTTTTGATAATTGATGATAATTGATATCTTATCTTTAGAATTTATTATATAATATTTTTATAGAGCATATAGACAATCAATCCGTTGCATTTTTGTTGAAAAATACCAATTTCCGACGAAAGCTATGACATAAACTAAAGTTGTTCAAAGTCATGAGTTTCATTTTTAGTGTCAAATAATTTTTTTTTGTAAATAACCGAAAAAACGAGTGACGAACGCTAAGATCCCTATTATTGTTTAAATATTGTAAATATTATTTGGAATTCAATGATTTTTGTATGAACATAACATCAAATTTTTCAAACAAGTTTTATTCTTGAAATCCAAAGACGTTTTTATAACAGTACCGATTTCTGGTATAAAACATTTTTAAAAAACCAAAAATTATGCAAAACTAGTGAATATAATAACTGAATGAGAATTTGAAAAAGTTTATGATGGTTTCAAGTAAAAATAATAATTTTCAAGGGAAAATATTCAAATATCCCAACAGACTGTTTCAAATTGTTAATCATCTTTTGAATATATATTTTTTAATATCCAAATTCTGGTGAAAAGTGTTACCATAAACTTAAATTATTCCAGAAATTAAAATCTTCTTTGAAAATATCGATACTTTCAGTGAAAGCCGCTAGCTTAACCTACAATTACCCAAGAAAATTTAATCTTTTTTATATCCAACGAGTTTTTAATATAAGTACTGATTTCCGGTATGAAGCTAAAAAAATCAAAAAATTTTCAAAAAGATTTCACTGTTCTCTGAAATATAACTTTTTAAATTAAAATTCCAAGTTACGACGAAAAACACTAACATAATCCAAAATTGTTTAAAATTTTAAATCTTGTTCAAGTTTTAATCGTTTTTGTTTGAAAATACCGATTTTTGATGTAGGAAATGCCAGCGTAACTCAAAATTGTTTAAACATTATGCAACTTCAGTAAAATCCAATCATTGTTGAATACAAAATTGCAATTTATGTCGAAATACACTGAGCCAATCGGAAATTGTCCGAGATTAATAATTTTACTACTTGAAACTAAAAACATAAAGAGCCTTTGGTGGCTCAAGTGACGGCGTGTCAGACTTCCGAGCAGGATGCCTGGCATTCCCAAAGAAAAGGCTCAATGTAGAAGGGAAAATTACTTGGGGGTGACTAGTCAACTTTGAGATGACTTGGAGAAGAGTTAGTGATCGCCTTGCGAAGGGGCTGCATGTCGAGGGGTCCATCGCTCGATGGTCGTTGTTTGATTTCGAGTAATGAACCCACACACACATACGATTACATGACATATCAGGTTCAGGTCAGTGCGATGAATGTGGACATCTAATTGATGACCTCAGAAGGACCGCTCCACCAAGCCTAACGTGTCCGTCTTCCCTTCTACGGTCTAGCTAGAGAAACTGCCGGATCGCAGAGTCGATGAGGCTCACTTGAATATGCAAAAAGCTTCGCGTCATTCACTGTGCCATGGGGTACGTCCATCATCTGCGAGTTTTATTTGCAGAACGTTGGACACAACGAAATGCATCAGGATCTATCACATTACATCAATCAATCAATCAAAAAAAAAAAACTTGGAATTTAAATTTAATGATTTTCATTTAAAAATACCAATTTCAAATAAAAGACTCCAACATAACGTAAAGTTGTCGAATAATGGTAAGTATTAAAAAAAAATTTACTTTGATTAAATTTCCATAAATTTGTGTAAGACCGAAAATACTAAAATAACATAAATTTGTTCAAAATTTTAACTATTCTTTAAGATCTAAGGATTTTTGTTTAAAATAACCGATTTCGGCAGTAAGAGACGATGATGTAACGCGAAACTGTTCAAAAATTGCAAATTTTGTTCGAAATATAATGAATTTTGTTTAATACCAATTTTTTGTACAAAACTTTACTGGTTACTGATTACTGATTACTGGTAAAACACGTTATCATATCGTAAGGTGGGTAAAAATTGGGAATCTTGGTGATGATTTTTGTCTATAAATTCTAATTTATGATGAAAGAAACTAACACAACTTACAATTTGAAGAAATTTCGTTTATTTTTCGGAACTGTATGATTTTACATATAAAATATTTTTTATTTGTATTAATTGTAATCCTTAACTTGAAAATTTTATTTAAGACACACAAGAGTTTTAAAAAGCACGAATATTGCTCAATTCATATGAAGTTTTCTATGTTTTTTTATTAAAAGGGATTTGACACAAAATAATTATTGAAATTTAATATAGAAATAATCTTCATGTAATGAGAATCCGAGTAAAAAAAAAGAGATCCCATCAGGATAGCTGATACGGTCCCGCTAAAGTATTACGTATGAGGTAAATCAATAATTAAATAACAAACTTCAAAAAAACTTTCAGACTAAAAAGTGGCAAAAGTACTAAAAAAAGTCGGCCTCAATTTTACTACTTATTTTGAGCAGGCCTTTTGTAGGACCAGAAAAGTTTGACTTAATATTTTTCTTAATTTCTGCAAGCCCAAAATAATTTTTTGTACAAAAAACTACAAAAATTCTTTCTTACTTTTTTCAAAATTTGTACAAGTGGTAAAAATCCATTAACCATTGGACTTTTTTCTCCAAATGTATAGGTAACATATTTGAAAAACTTTACAAATAATAAATAATTTTTTTTCGACAAAATTACTAGAAACGTTCTAATTTATTTTCTTTACCATTTTTTTTAAGAGCCTGAAAAGTCCTACTTATTTTTTGTTAGCAAAACTTTTTTAGGACAAAATCACCAGAGAAATCATACCTAATTTTTTCTATAAAAAGGACTTTCTCAGGACAAAAATACCGGAAACCCTTCACTTAATTTGAAAATTTTACAATTACATAATGGTTTTTGGGTGAAAAATACTATAAAAGTTCCATATTATTTTTTTTAGAAATTTTGTAATTACATCCTTGCAAAATTTGAACGAATCATCAAATGAGGATCGAATCCATTTCTAATCAGGCGATCATCGTCGTCTTCTTTCAAAATCCGCCTGAAAATTAAAAAAGGTTTAAAATTAACAATCTTTTTTGTTAATTTTTTGTTGAACTTAAACTTTGATAATGAAGATTTATTGTAAGTTTGAAGCTTGTATTTTCAGGGGAAAAGATCTCCCGGCCTTAAAAATGGCTTACCCTGCATAATACCGATAAGATGCCTTTCTTCTATTAGTAGAAATTAAAATAATATATTTAGAAGAATAAAATAGGTGGGGTTTTCAAGAAATTTTTTTTTATTATTTCCTTCAAATTTTGAAAACATGAAAATTTCCTCTATAAAATAACATATTTCTACCCCGAGAGATTCTGCCATTTCAAGTGGAGCCCTGTCTGGTTTGAAATGGATTCGATCATGAAATTTTTAGCTATTTTTTCCCCTAAAAAAGCCCTGGTGAAACAGAATATATTTTTAGCTCTTATGGTACTTTAGTCCAAATCAGATTTTCAGAAACAATAATTGCGAGAATTCCCGGACATACCGTTTCACCACATTTTGAGAGTTTCACAACCCGGAGAGAAACGCTTTTAATTTTGATCGGGTGTCTTGCCCGTTGTACTTTTTTCTCAGTAGGGGAAGTGAAAAATGGAAAATGTTTTGAAGTTTGGTGATGGGAAGCAGGAGAATTGAGAAAGGGGTAGTGAGTGATGTGAGTACTGGGAAGTATGATAAGGTAGGAAGGGGAATCATAGTGAGGGGAAATAGTGGAAGTGATCAAAGAAAGTGTGGTGTAGAGTGAAGAGAGGAAGCAGGGGAAGGTGATGTAGGGAAGGTATAATAATTAAGGGATGGGTAGTAGAGGAAGTGAGGTTTGGAAATTGTTGTGAAGTAAGGTGTGGGTGGACATAGGGATAGTGCGAGTAGGGTGAGTGAGATAGTTGTAGAAGGAGTAATAAGGAGGGGAAGGGAGGAGTGGAAAGTGAGGAGTGCAAAGTGGGGTGAAGTAAGGGGCGGACACATAAAGCAATAAAAGTGAGGGCAGCTTAAGTATGGGGAAGAAAGTGGTGGAGAAAGGTGGGGAATGGAGGAGTAAGCGTGAGTATGGGAAGTGTACTAGGAAAGAGAGTATAAGTAGGGAAGGCGAAGTAGATGGAGGAGAAGTAGTGAAGAAGACGAAAAGTGAAGGGGATGTAAGGGGAGAATTTCTATGGAAAGGGTTGGGAAATATGGGATGTGAGAGGAAGGCATTTATAAGTAGGGAGTAGGCTACGAACTCTGATAAAAATTATTAATTGTTCAAAGAAAAAACGTTTTATTTGATTACAAAACTCTCTTGAATGATAATACTCTCGTATTGAATTTTCCACGTAAAAATAGAAGAATAAATTGAACGAATTTTAAAAGCTAATTTTTTGTCATTGCATCAGTGATTTTCCACTGCCTGATTTACCACTTCCGACAATGACAGCCGAATAAATTTTCTCATATTCGCTATTCATCTTGTCGAGAGTGTAGCTGTACAATACAGACAAAAGCCCTGACGCACACGCAACACGCGTTGCGGCTTATGGCCTATCTGAATTGCAAATCTGGACGCAATTAAAAGTGTATCGCGCGGGCGGGAGTGTAACGGCGGGAGTCGAATTCGCAATTAAGGCAAAACATTAACGATCGCGCCAACCGAGGAAGATGTACCGAATGACGTCTGTGAAATTAGCGATTATTACGGAAAACCGTGTCGAGAAACAACTATTTTATCTTTGAAGAAGTGTTTTAAGTGCAAATTTAGCAGATGGGACTTCCAGATACTTTCTTGCTATCATCGTTTTAGTTTTACATGCATATATTAAGCTCCTTTCACAAAATGTCTTGGGATTAACATAAGAATCATACTACTTCAGAGTAGTAAAATAACTCGTGTTTCAGCTTAAAAATGTTATTAATGTTTCAAAAAATGCATTTATATCTGACAAAGATGAATATTGTAATAAAAATTGGAAAAGAAAATTATTATTTGTTTAACTAATAAAAAAACGCGTTTGCTTATTTGTATTACCTAATTATCAAATTAAAATATATTCCTCAATTTGAATTAATATAAAATAACATTAATAATTATAAATTAAATTAAATAATAACATGACATTTGTACAATTGATAAATCATCAAATTTTTTAGATTTGAAAGTTTAGTGTCTAAAATAATAAAATTTTACAATCTTGTTGAAACAGGCATATCTTGAAACATTGCAGTTCAAGATATCTAAATTTTTAACGTGTACAATTTTAAATGATGCAATTTTCTATATTTTTATTAATGTTCAATTCAAAAGAATAACAGTTGAAAATTTTTACATTTTAATGATTTTGAAGATTAAAAGTAAAGTTTAATCAAAAGTAAATGTTCCAAATTGAACGAACTTCGAATGTAAGGAATAAAAATTGCAGAATTGTTAATTGTAAAACGTTATATTTGCATAATTTTTAACTGTAAATTTCCAATAATAAAACTTCTTAATTTGAAAGATTTAAAATTCCTACAGTCTTAAACAGTAACCATGGAAATTTCTTAAATTTAAAAGATGTGTAAAAATGTTCTTAAATTTGAATGATTTTAATGACTTTGAAAATCAAATTTCCAGTCTTCAATTTTAAAACCTGCAATTTAAAAAATTTTTGTGTATAAATCAACAAAATTACAGAATTTTTAATGGTAAAACTAATAAATTCCATTATTCCTAATTGTAAATTGTCAAAATTGAAACCTTTTGCATTTCAAAGATTCACAATTTAATGTATCATAATTTTAAAAAGTAATAATAAAAAACTCTTGAATTTTGAAGATCTATAAATAACAATTTTTAAATTTGAATAATGAAAAACTTCAGTTTTCATAGATTTCTATTTTAATTGTATGAAATTTAAAACATTTTTTTAAATTATTTAATTTTTAAGGTTTTCAATGCAAATTCTTTAATGATAACGATTTGAAATTCAAAATTCGTCAATTTTTAAGATCTACAATTGAAAATTCTTTAACTTTAAGGATGAAAATATAGACGAGCATTTTAGAATTTTACTGATTTAGAAAATAAAATGTAGTTTTCAATTCTAAATCTTCCGAGTAAAAGAAGGATTCCCATATGAATGATTAAAATTACATAACTTTTAATTGTAAAACATAAAACTTGCTTAAGTTTTTAGTGTAAGTTGCTAAAATTCAAAACTTCTTGATTACAATTTTTTAATTTAAAGTTCTACAATTATGGCAAGATACAATAACAAACTCTTGAATTTAAAAGTGTATGAATAAAACTTCTTACATTTTGATGATTTTGATGGCTTTGCAAATAAAAAGTAAAGTTTTTAATTCTACATCTTCTAAATTGAAGAAATTTCGATTCTAATTTCTCAAAATTGCAAAATTTTTCAACAGAAAAACTTAAAAACTGCACAATTGTTGATTTTGGAATGTCGAAATTAAAACTATTTCAATTTCAAAGATTTGCACTTTAAAGTAATACAATTTTGAAGAGTAATAAACAAAAACTCGTCAATTTAAGGGATGCATAAATAAAAAAAATTTTATTCAGACCTGTTTCTAGATAAAAAGTAAAGTTTTCAATAAATATCTTCTGAATTGAAGAAATTTTGAAAATAAATAATTAAAATTACAGAAATATAATTGTCAATTATAAAAACTAAAAAACTTCAATTTTAAAACATTTATATTTCAAATGTATGAAACTGGAAATATTTTTTCGGAATTGTTCAATTTTAAAGGTTAGCAATAGAAAATCATTCAATTTTAACGAATTGCTATAGAAAATTCTTCAATTTTGACGATTTAATATTGAAAACTTAAAAATTTTAATGATGTGCATATAAATAAGCATTCTTCAATTTTTATGATTTTGAAAATCAAATCTTAAGTTTTGTATTATAAACGTTCCAAATTGTGGAAGTATCTTATATGAAGCATCAAAATAACAGCATTTTTAATGATTATTCTGAAAAATTTTCAAAGTTTTAATTGAGATTGTAAAATTTAAAAACTACTTAATTTGAAAAAGTACAACTCAACGTGCTACAGTTTTGACTATTCACAAATTAAATCTCTTAAATTTTAAAGGTCTATATTTAAATCAAGCCCCTAAATTTTCATGTTTTTATTGGGTTTAGATGTCAAAAGTAAAGTTTTCAATTCTACATCTTTTAAATTAAAGGAGTTTTGAATATAAATCTTAAGATGACAGAATTTCTAATTATTACACTTAAAACTTGCATAATTTTTAATTGTAAATGATAAAAATGCAAACAATTCAATTTTTAAGATTAAAAATTCAAATTTGCAGAATTTTTAATGGTAAATCATAAAAATTGAAAACTATTCAATTTTGACGATTTAAAATTCAGACTGCTGCAATTTTGAAGAGATGCAATCGAATTTTCTTGAGTTTTAAAAGTGTAGAATTGAAAATAATTAAATTTCTAAGATTCATATTTTAAAAGTATGTAATATGGAACCTTTTTCTTGGGATGGTTTAATTTTCAGTATTGACAATTGAAAATTCTTCCAAAGAAATAAAACACCGTATATTTATTTTACGCAGAATTTCTGTTATAGAGAAATGTTTAAACATTCATCGCACATAGTATGTTAAATGCATAAATTTTAAAATTACGATTAAAAAAAATATCCAACAACAAAAACTTTATCCACTGCCAGTAAAATCCTCTTATTTTTAATATATGGAATGTTTAATACATTTTGTAAAACAGTGATAGAAAGAAGATATTTATTTTGTCCAACAGAGATATTTTTTAATAGAGGCTACTTCTCATACAAATAATCATAATATATGGAAGCAGGTTTTTTCTTTTTTTTTCTGAACGGGTTTTTCTTCCTAAGATGAAAGCCGCTAAATATCAATTAGTGTGTGGTCCGTTTAGTAGAAGATTCGCCGACGGAAGATTTACGGATCGATGGAACAAACTCTGTAGATGGCTGAAGGAGCTGAACCTTGTTTACACGAGAAGAAAGATCGACTCAAAATTGCCGGTTTTATGGTTAACCGGTTAATCGAGCCACCTCTTGATGGAACCGAGCATGTAATCATCATGGTGCCTGGTAATTTGTAAGCCGTAAAACAGCTATGGCTCGTGTCGAGGGTGGCGTAGGAGCGTAGCCGTAGGTAGCCGATGACTTCCAATCCCATGTAATTTTCCAGTCTAGTTTATCACATCATATTATGGGGCTTTATCCCATTATCCTAAGGCCACTCTTTAATTCTATTTACTTACCACTCGTAATCCACTTATCTAATTCATGGGCGCATCCACATTAGGGTGGGCCTTATTTTTCAATTATCGAATGTCTT
>NC_046658.1:78749377-78758105 GCF_010883055.1 Belonocnema kinseyi | reverse complement strand
CCCCCCCCCCCCCCCCAAAGTTTTGCTCGAATTCCCCAAAAAATTATCTCAAAATTTGAGCCAAAATGGTTAGGACTAAGTAGCTGGATTGCGCGAAACCATCAAGTTTTCCATTGATTTAACAATAAGTCAATTTGGTCTAAATCTAATATTGAAACACAATGTTCTATCAGAAATAATTCCCTGTTTAATTTTTTGTTATTTAAGATTGAAATGTAATCTAATTTCTCATATAAATTGTATGCACAACGAGCTCGAAAAAGATTCACAATTTTCATGGTGAATCTTTTTTTTAATAAGATTTCCAAACTACCTCACTTTTCGGCTAATTAGAGAGAATTAAATAACAAATAAAAAAAGAAGAAGAGAAAAGAAAAAAGTTAATCAAAAGCAGCCTCTTCCTTCTTCCAACTTGTTTCGAGGCCAATTTAGGCCTCCTCGTCAGGAATTATTGATAGGAAAACTACAAGGCTTGATTAATAGATTCATATGCTAGTTAAAACTCAACATAATACCTGTAATTAAAAGCAGATATACATTTTTTTTGTAAAAATGTTACTTCGTCTAATTTTGCATTCAACAGTACAAACTGAAAGACATTAAAAAATTGTTTTTGATAATAAGAATTAAAGCAACAACTTTAACCAAAACTTTTTTTTTATCTCAATATTTAGTTTCGTTAATAACTGAAAATTTTTTAAACTGTTTTTTAGATCATAAACTTTGACGGCATTGAATTTTGACACATCTATATATTTGAAACTTTTGTAATTAATTATAAACAAGCTAACAGTCATATCAAGAAAATATAAAAAAAACTTCAGATTCATCTCCGAAATATCTAGGTGTGCATTTTTTTTTGTTTAATAAATTTTTAAAAGAATTAGCGCATTTTCTGATAAGCCTACATTTGCCGTGTAGTTGTAGATGATTTTAAACTTTGGTAATTAATTATAAAAAAACACGATAATTGATTAAAAAATTGTTTAAAAAGGGGGCACCTAGATATTTCCAAGGCGAATGCAATAGTGTGTTTTTTTGTTGATCAGACGATTAGTTTGTTTATAACAATTGAGAAAATATGAAAGATAATGTAACTGTTTGATAAATTGTAAAAAATGTGCACCTAGATATTTCGGAGACGAATCTGAAAGTGTTTTTAGGTTTTTAATATGACTCTCAGTTTGTTTGTAATTAATTATAAAAGTTTCAAATCCAAATCTGTGGAAAACTAATATGTCCACTGACCAAACAGCTCGCATAAGGGACAAATTTTATTCTTACGTAATATTGCGATTTGTTAACACATTTGGAAAGTTTTTTTCTCATAAATATTCATAAATGTTAATTAAGGATACCCCAGTTTTTTTACTCGTAACGTATTTTTTAGATGGTATGAGTTCGTTAGTCAATGATTACAATAAAGTAATTTGGTTAAATAATTTTAAAATTGTTTAAATAATACTTGTTTGATCAACTATATACTTATATAAATTAACTATACCAAAAGTAGCAGAAATAATTTATCTTATCAAATTTTCGACAGGTTTGAATATTTTTAAGTAAAAATTTGTTTCTTAAGAATATTCGTAAATGTTCACCCTGAAAATCTATTATTGATTTTTATTCTCTGACGAATTCTGAACAATAAATTAAATACAGAATTATTTGTAACATACAATCGCGTTTAAATATTAGATTCACAAAAAGCTGACATTTACACATCTTAAATAAATTAGAAACTTCATGGTCTTTGTACGACCCCTAAATATTAACCGACTTAGCTCAAATTCGGAGATTATTTCGTTGGGCATTAAAAAACTAGGGGGAGGGGGTTGGAATCAAAGTAAAGAAATTCGAAAAATGGAAAATAGGGGTTACCTGTTGATAATTCGTCTTTATTTGTAGAAAATTAAACCTAATGAAAAAAATCGAGTTTATTATTCAAGATTCAACTCTTTAGTTAAATGTTGACGATTGGAGTATTTTGTTGAAAATCCGTATTTTTTGGTAGAAAATTAATCTTTTTGGTTGCAAAATCACGCGTTTTGGTTGAAAATGCAACTACTTGGTTGAGGATTTAATATTTTTGTGTTTAAATATGAAATATTACATGTTTCTTTGAGAATTCATTTTTTTCTTTAAAAATAAACTATTTAGTTTAAGATTGAACTAATTCGTAAAAACCATGTTTTTAAAAAATATTTATTATTTTAATTGTAAATTCAACCATTTTGTTGCAAATTAGCCTTTTTGGTGAAAATTCATATTCTCGAAATGCAAATTCCACGGCATGTAGAAAATCCATTTGTTTAGTTGAAAATTCAAGTAATTTGGTGAAAAATGAAAGTTTTTCGCTACAAATTAAATTATTCATGAAAAAAATTAACTTTTTTTCGGAAATTCGTTTTTTTCTGTTAAAAAATCATTTTCTCTCTGCTATCCCATTTTTGCATAAAAGCTTTCCCTTTATAAGCTTTAAATTAACTATTCAGTGTAGAAAATTCATTTATGTAGTTGTAATTCTTTTTTTAATTTCAACTTTGTCAAGTTATCTTTTTAAGTTGAAAATTCATTTATTTGTTTGAGGATTTAACTATTCTGTTAAAAGTTCATCTTTTTCATTGAATTCAACTTGTTGTTACTACTTTTTTTGAATAGTTCTTTCTTATTAAAAACTTAAACATTCCATTTTTGGTTGTAAATTTATCTTTTTCAGTTCAGAATTAAGCTAATTGGTTGAAAATTCATCTTTTGGTCGTTGATATTGACATTTAACGTATATATAGTTTAAATTTTATTTTTTTATTAAAGAAGTGTCACGTGTTACTAAACCTTTGCGACCCCCCTCCTTTGTGCAAATTTGTGACGTTAGGGTAGACAGACCTCCCACCACCTATTATAGTGTCACGAAATATTTGGACGCTCCCAAAGGTGAATTAAAAAGACATAATTAAAACGCAATTATTTATTAAATATTCTGTATTAAAAGAGGACACTAGTGACAACAAGAATAAGATAAGCTGAAAGGATTAGATAATTAATAAGAAATTAAAATAATTATTAGAAATAATAATCTTCAAATTCATTCATACACTTTGTCCACAGTAAAGCTCTTATGTTTCCGTTCGCTTTTACGATGTTTTTTGTATCCCGACTTTTTCCATTATTTTTAATTAATTACTCCCGCAATATGGTGTACACTTTCTCTGTAATATTTTGCAATCTCTTGTAATCCCATGAAATTCCTTGCAATCCCTCCTTATGAAAAAAATATTATAGGAAATTCAGTATGGAAATTACTTCTTAAAAAATTAGAAGAAAATAATGTGAAAATATTGGAAGAATTCTTGCAGAAGAAGAAAGAAACATATTACAGAATTTTCAAAGAGTTCAACGATGCCAAACACTTCAATGTATTTCAAGGAATTTCATGGGATTGTCAAATATTTTAAGTAATTCTAAAGTATTTCATCGGTTTTCAAGAAATAAAAAATATTTCCACGGATTTCAAGAAACTTGGTAACATTTCGAAACATTTCAGTGAATCTTAGAGGATTCTACATTTCCAACATTTTTCAGGAATTTTAAGGAATTCTAAAGAAATTCAAGAGCATAGCGATTCATAGCGATTACAAATACTTTAGAAATAAGTTTAATTGAATTTAGTTAATAAAGGTATTTCATACGACTTCTACATATTCTAATGAATATAAAAGATTTGAATTTTCTACAAGTAAAAACTAAACTTTTAGATTGGTAAAAATTGAAAAAACTTGCACATTGACTTTTCAACAGCTGAAAATTGATGAAAATTAAAAATTATATTATATAAAATTTTTATTGAAAATAATTATTAACAATGTTATATTGGCACAATTTTAAATGAGAATTTCATAAATAAACATGACTATTGGCAAATAATGTTTTGGCAAATTAATAGACATTCAATGCATTAGGTTTAAAAGAGGATTCACAATATTTGAACAGTAATAGGGTATTATCATTTATTATCATTATAATGATTTTGTTTTAAACTTTTTCTCGGGTGAACCCGATTTTTAATCATTAGTTTTTACCGCTGTTGTACTTACACAGTAGCTTCGAGTGTTGAAGTTGACATGAATCTTGATTGTATAGGTTATCTGAAAATTCCGATTAAGTGGACAAAATAATGACGATGATGTCGACTCTTGAGTCTTTTTTCTCACTTTTCTTACTTTTTTCAGGTGGATTGGCCCTTTTTTAGTCAAATATTGAATGACTCACTATCCACTTCATGTTGATATAACGCTTTGGTGTCCTCGCTGTGAATGGCTTTTCGCTTCCATTGCGCTTCTAATTATTCCTCTATGATTTTCGCCCTGATATTCAAGGCCTCCTTTGAGGATAATTTCAACTGCGTGAAATTGAGATCCGCTTTACAAATTTTGTTGTACAGCGCAGCATCTCATTGGCTGTTAAAATAGTCCCGCGATTGTATAACATGTGACTTATATACATTTCTTGACATAAAAACGCCCTTTAACTCTATATATCGTATGGTTGAACTACCCTTTCAATCGCCGAATTACTATCGTGTATTCGGTGCTTCGTCGTTTCGACGCAGATGGTTCTGTATAATCTTTCAAGGTCAGTGTTAGACCATTTGATGAGCTCAATGGAGTTCACGAGATCAGGGATGGCGTAGGTGTTGATAGTCCTGATCTTGTTTGCAAAGTAGGGGGAGCCCTTCAGAATTAATCAGAGTCTTGTATTGAATGCAGCCATCAGGCTTTTCATAACTGTCGCATGCTGAATATCCTTAGATTATAGAATACCCAGATATTTATATGACTCGCTCTTACTCGCTTTGATGTCATTCTCGTTCTTTAGCTATGCGTTCCCCAATTCTCGTCTGATTATATGCACTGTTCTGCATTTATCTAGTCCGAACTCAATGTGTATATAATTGGAAAAATGCTTTGTGACATTGATCACTTGTTTAAGTTTTTGGTTTGAACCAGCATATAGATTCAGTTTATCCATGTTTAGAATGTGAATCAGTCCATGACCATCTTCGTTGTCATGTATTCTGAACCCATGAGACAATGAAATGGAGGAGTCTCTTCGAAAGATACCCATCATAATGCATATTAATCTAGTTATTCTTAGTTGTTTATGATCAAAATGCTGGATTCTAGTATCCCAAATCATCATCGCACGACTTGGAAAGTCGATGATGCGTAGGCAGACTTTGTAATTTTTTAAGACTTCCCGCAAATAATGATGTATTTCAAAAGAAAAAAACGTTTGATTGTAGTAAATGTATTCCATGTACAAGTTTCTTTAATGTTTACGTGCTTAAGTCTATCTTGACTAGTTCTTCACTGCCCTGCGAATTTTTACCATATCTTTTACGCTCTTCTGTAAGAATGCCATTTTGTTCGCAGTGAGAATACTTCTGAGCATAAAGCCTGACATTAGATTTAGGTGTTTGATGAACGTGTGAATACATCTTGCCAACGCAGGATGCACACTTATCAGGTACTTGTACTCGAAATTATCCTCCATGTCTGGACCTAGGGTCAACTGCCAGATTCGAGTTTTCCACCTCCACTGATACATGTGGCCTTCGAGTCGATTTCCCTTTTTGGACAGGCCTAGTTGCAACTACGCAGCGCCTAAATTGCTGCTGTTCGTTTATATCCAAATACCCTACCAGTAGTCAGTCATGTCTTCTAATTGAGGGAATTCAGTTTCTTGCTGATTATGATGCTTTAAACTCAGTTCACGTAGAACCTTCTTTTCTGAACTAGAAAGGTTCGATTTTGCTGCTATCTTCGACTACTTTTGGCGTATTGACGTTGTCCAGCAGCAAGAACATTTAGTTTCTACCATTGGGAATCTAAAATCTCATCCTATATTGCTGGTATTCATGCCTTAATGCTCGGATGGGGGATGATTTCAGTAGCATGGTGCTTCGATTTTCTTTCTTATATGCAGTCAACCGACCCAATTTGCTGCTTACTCTGCTGACCTTTATATCCAACCTGATCTTCCCTGTTCGATCTCGTTCCCTTACTGTGGCGAAGATTCCATTGGTGGGTCTAGTTCTGCGGCCCAACGTTCTAAAGGCTGTCAAAGCTGCACAATAGAGAAGAGTTTGAACCTTTAAAGCAGTTAGTTCTGCGTTCAAATGCATAGGTAAAAGCTTGTTGTTGCGGTATTTTGTAAGTGCATGCATATCATTTGTGATTAGCTTCAATTAACTCTTTGTTATTCGCAGCTTTCAGAGAGAGTTTATCAACAGGAAGCTGATGTACCACTTCCATTTGATGGCAGCTATTTCAACAGCCGAAAGCAATATGTTAACAGCTATTAAGAGTTTTTGGTATGCTGGAATCTGCTAATTTATTCTTATAACTAGCTCTGGGTACTAAAGTAAGTACTGTCGATGGTGTTCTCTCCTAACATTTTCCCCACTTTTCTCTGCCAAGAAATAAAGGCGCATTGCTATCCCGGTACATATTATCAGTCACGTACACATTTTTGTAATGTAAACAAGTAATCTCATAAGAACAGAATGCCTGATTTGACGTATTGGACAAAGTCTGGCTTTTTACCTCACCACCAACACAGAGTTGCAGCTAAGTGCATGAGGTATGGTAAAAGTACATCAAATATGTCCGGAGATTCAGACTCAGATATTGAACAAAGGGTCTCTAATTCTGATTACTATTATCATTATTATTAATAAGGTATACCGGTTATTTTTCACCGGAAATATTATTTTAAACTAAAAGCATATTTGAATTCAAAAATTAAATTTATACAATTTTGAATAACTTTAGGATATTTGAGCGTTTTCCTATTATTGTTGTCTGTTGTTTAGCACATTGTAACCAAAAATCAATGGTATAATTGTCTATATATTATAAAAAAATATTATATAAATATTAGTTCGGAAGTTGAGGTGTCAGTTTTCATTGTTTATCAAAAATATTTTCCTAGCTATTTTTTCCTATTATTTCAGATAATAGATACTCTGAAATTTAAAAAAAATGGCAATAATGTTAATGTCGTATTTTAATAAAAACAATTGCATGAAATAAAAAAATAATAATCACGCAGCAAGGACGCGTTTTTGTTGTTGTTCTTCGCCTACTTTAAAGCGAAAAAATTCTAAAATGAGAACATTGTAAATGCTTGGAATTAATTAAGATACAACATTTTTTGATTCAAGAAACAATATAAAAAAGAATGTAACGAAGTTAGTTGTTTAATATCAAATTACCAAATATTTAAAATGCATATGCTAAATTAGATCAACTTTTTTATTAGTTATTTCCCAGATTAGCCATTGATTTTTTAGATGTAATCAAATTTATAAATTTTCTTGTTAGAGTTTCAATTAATATCAATAAGTACCTCGCTATAGAAAATTAATTGAAGTGCAGTAGTTTGAAGGTCCAATTAAAATCTATTAAAATTCACAGCCCAGTAGAGTGCGTCAGATTAATTGAGGAAATTCCATTTTCGACTGCCATAAGTCTCGGAAAACTTGGTCGAGAAACTTTCGCTCGATTCACTGAACCCTCTGATTTCTTCTCGCCTGAATTTGGTGAATTTTTTTTCGCATTGGGTGAGATCGTGGATTTCACATCTCTTTTTCTAAAATTCTCTTTTCTTTTAAAAAGAAAGGTATAGAGAGAAGGTGAAAAGGAAAAAAGTCCACAAGCACCAAGAGCGATTCGCGAGATCACTGATCGCATGTATATAGAAAACGAAAGATCAATGAGGCAGAAATTTACACTCTTTTTTTCTCTCTTTTTTTGCGTGAACTCGTTGCTAAATGAAAAGCAGAGGAAGCTTTTCACGAATTTTTTTGCGTACTTTACGTGATGGTGTTTTTCCAGAGCGACGATTGAATGCGCTCTGACTCTTGTGAGTTGTGTCTTTTATGCACAATCATTTATTCCTTAAGAATGCGGCTGAAGATAGAGCAAGCATTTTTATGCTGAAGGTTTTTTTTCTGTACCAAATAAGCAGTGAAGTGAAAATTTTAGGACACATTTTCACTGGAAAATGTTCGTATCGAGCCGTTAAAAATATACTTCACGCTGAAATGAGAATCAAATGAGAAATAAAAATATGAAAATTAGTGATTTTTTTTTCGTTTTTAATAAAGCATCGTAATACAAACTCCATACTCTATTCCCTATTTTCCATTTTTTTTAATATTTCCGGTTTGATCCTGGATTCAAGAAACTTGCTCTTTTTCTTTTTTTCCTTCCTCTTTTCCCTTTTTTCATTTAAAGTTAAAAAAAAATAAAGTGAAACCTTTGCCAATCTATATTTATTGTACTAAACAAATAAGTACCTTGAGTTAAAAAAAAGTCGATGATCTGGTCCGTATGAGTTACCTGAACTAGTAATCCGATGCAATAAGAGTAATCCAGTGTAATCCGGCGAATCCTAGTGATTCAGAGTAATCGCATTATTCCGTAGTAACAAACTTATGAGGCAGAATAATCCACTTGCACTACAGTTCTAATGCGATGTAATCCAATTGTAATTCGAAGTAATCTAAAGAAATTCAGATACTTCGGAGAAATTAAAGTTCAAAATTCGTCTATTTATGAAGAAAATTACACAGGCCCACAAAAAAAAACAAAAGTGTCTGTGCAATTGACCAGACCTATATATTCTTATGTATTTTTCGACGCTGAATCCGAATTTGCAATAA
>NC_046658.1:78722413-78749277 GCF_010883055.1 Belonocnema kinseyi | reverse complement strand
TTTTTTATTGCAAATTCGGATTCAGCGTCGAAAAATACATAAGAATATATAGGTCTGGTCAATTGCACAGACACTTTTGTTTTTTTTGTGGGCCTGTGATATTCTTCTTCGTTAAAATTTCAACTATTAGGTCAAAAATTCCTTCTTCAAGATTATTTTCTTTGGTTTAAAATTTTAATATATTATTAAAAATTCGTGTTTCTTTTTGTAGTTAAAAATTAATTTTTTCATCTGAAATTTAAATGTTTCATTTTCAGTTGAAAACTCAAATACTTTTGGCTGGAAGTTGAACTCCTTTGCTAAAAATTCATTTTTATGGTTTTTATAAAAAATTAATCTTCTTGCTTGAAAATTAATCTTTTATTGAAAATTATATTTTTTTGTTCAAAATAAAACTTAACTAATCTATTTTTCATTATGCATCTATCTTTTTTAAATTGAAAATTGAAGTATTTTACGTCAAAATTGATCTTTTTAGCTAAAAATTCAACGTTTTTGTTTAAAATACATGTATTTTGTTAAAAGTTTGTCTTTTTTATAGAAAATAATTCTTCTTGCTCGAAAATTCATCTTTTTTTAAACAATTTTTTTGTATAACAAAAAATTTAATTTATTATTTTTGATTGTAGATTTATATTTTTATTGAAAATTTAACTATTTTACCTCAAAATTCATCATTTTAGCTAACAATTTATCTTGTTTATTTGAACTTTCAATTATTTAGTAGAAAACTCGTCTTTTTGGTAGAAAATTAATCTTCTTTATTGAAAATTCATGTTTTTGATTGAAAATTCAATTACCCAAATAAAAATCAATTTACTACAAAAGAACTACGAAATTTGGTGGAAGTAATTTTTTTTAACTTCAACTGTTTCCTTGAAAATTAGTCTTTTCTGGTTGAAAATTCATTTATTCTATTTCTGTTAATAAATTTATCTTTTTTATTTGAAAATTCAACTATTTCGTTGAAACTGGTTTTAAAAGATAAAGAAGGACCTTATAAAAAATGACTTCTTCTACACTAGTAATTTATTCATGAATTTAAGAAGTACCGATAACGTTTCGAAAACCAGCTGGTTTCCTTCATCAGATCTGTACATAAACATGTTGTAATTGTAATAAAATATTGTATTAAAATCGAAATAAAGAAAAAGAAATTTATAAAAGCATACCTTATGTCAATACTTGTTTTTGTTTGTGTAAACAAACTTGATTAATATAATCAAAAGTAGAGAATCAAGATCACATGTTGTTGTTAACAAATTATTTTATAATTCCATTAGTTTGTATTGGTGTGTGACTTTTATAAATTTAAAAATAATGTAAAATCTTGTAAATAAAAATCTGAGTATAACACTGAAAAATCTTAAGATAGTTTAGGATCGACAAGAATATCAAATTATTTGAAATAAGCAATCAATATAAAATTTAAAAAGGAAAGAATAATAGTTTAACTGTTTACTATTTTTCAGAAAATCATAACTATTGATTATACTGTGACAATTATCACAATTTTGTAAATAAAAGAAATTGGTGAAATTGATTTTTCATAGTTGAAAATTCATCTTTTTCGCTGGAAAATTAAGTTTCTTCGTTGAAAATTTAATTATCTAGTTAAAAGTCAAATAAATCATCTATTTTGTTAAAAATTCAATAATTTTGTTGATAGTAAGTGGCTTTTGGTTTAAAATTCGACCTTTGCTGGATCACATTTTTAGAAATTGTTTTCCCGTCGATCAAATCAAAATGTTGAAAGTGTGATGAAAAATGCTGAGGACCGCTGCAGACAAGAAATATTACACAAGAGGAGGATTCGAACATTGTCGGAAATAATTACTGTCTCTTTTTTCCCTGTCTCTCTTCGACATTGGCAACCACTAATTACCTAGGTACGCAATGATCGCGACAACAGAAAAATGCAGACTGTGCTGATAGGAATATAGTTCATGACAGGGTGCTTCCAATGCATCACGATAGTCTGGGAATAGTCGGCGAATCAATGAATCGCGATCCATTCGATATCGCGGATGATTCCCGAAAAAAGAAGAAAAAGGGAGAAATAACGAGAATCATTTCGATATGGGAAAATGCGTACTCTTTCCACAACGACTGCATACAGGCACAGCAGTGGAATTAACTGTAGTATGCACTCTATGGTTATAGCAGGTTTCAGGAGACTTTCATTTTAGTTTATTCGTAATGGACCCTTTTAAACTTTTTGCTAATGTCATGCGTTTCATCATGATAACGAAAACCTGATACAAAAATTCACCTTGATGTTTTTTATATTTCTTTCATTTTGCACCAAATCATTTTCACTATAGTGAATAAAATTTGTAATTAAGTCAGTGATATTTATCCTTGGTCTATACGGAAAAAATGTATGCTCAATAGTATTTGTTCGAAATGTAACATAATACCGCCAAATATACTAATATTAAACACGGCACATATGCTATCTTCTAATGATATTCGGCTTAAATAAATTTGTATGCTAAACTGAAACATTAAAGATATTGAACTCGCACAGGAAAACATCTCTGTGTGTCTGTCTGTAGATTTTTAGTTTTTTTAGCACGATTACTTTCAAAATAGTTAAAACATTGGAATGGCCTTCGCCATACTCTTTTACTGTCCTAAATCAAAGGGCAAGTCTTTAAGTTAGCCATTTTGGATCAAAATTCAAAAAGAGCATGCATTTTGAAAAATGTTTAGGCAATTTTTTTTTTTAATTTAAAATTTGAATGTAGTAGTAATAGTAGTACATGTTCAGTCCTACCATAAAAAATTATTGCAAATACCAGATAGAAAACTTTAAGACGATTCATATTGTAAATAATTTATAGCTAGGGTTGTTTACGGTTTGGGGAATTTTACTTTTACTTTCTAATTTATGAGAGATTGTACATCTGCTCAAGTTACCTATCGATACCACCAAGGATCTTCTGAATCCTAATTGGTCAATCCTCCCACTCTTTGTACTTAGCCTAGCACTTCCGTGTAACTTTGACAGTAAGATCGTCAGATATTTTCCAACCATCGGTACCTTCACCTCGTCTTTAATTTTGCACTAATCGCGTATACTTATATTTTTACCATGTTTTGCTACAGTCCTGTAAATAGTTTGTGTTGTGTTCTTTAAAATATATAATGAGTGATTATTTAAAGAACTGTGTTACTTACATTTTTGAACCCTCACCAATTTTCAGCACAAACTAGTCTCATTTCAGGCATACAAAAAATATAAATCAAACATTCACAAATTCAACAATCAAACAGTACACAAAAAGACAAACAATTTACATGTGTCAGAGAAAAAAACGTTGCAATTTGAACACCGTACACAAATATCGGAACAATTTTGAATTTTTCTGGAAAATGTAAAATTCAAATTTGGATTGCACAAAAAATAATGAGATAATTATAGATAGGAGTAATTTGTAGATAGGATAAGTAGATTTTATTTCAATTGTAAAAAATGAGATTAAAAATAAAAAGATTAAATTTTTGGAAAAACGAAGGAAGAGACGAAATGAATGAAAATACAAAAGTTGTTTAACCAAAAAATATCTATAAATCTTTTATGCAATCTTGTTAGAAAAATATATAAAAAATAATAAAATTAACTTTTTAGTAAAAAGACGCGAGCTGCAATAATATTTTACTTGACTACATTTTTTATTAAAATTATATCTACAAATTTTTGTTTAGAATCAAATTACGCTAGGATGCGTAGTTTTTGTTTAAATCGTAAAAAATAACAATGAAAATAAAGAAAATAAATTTTTGGAAAAACGACGAAAATTCCATTAAAATATTTTTTTCTAATAGCATGCGCACTTTTTCCTAATTATAAAAAAAGACAATGAAAATTCTTTTCTTTCGATACTAATGCATATCATAAATTGTGATCATATAAATTTAATGAAATGATGTGCATTTTTGAGGTTAGTTAAAAATAAAATTAATTGCAGAATAAGAAACAAATACAGTGAAACCCTTCAATAGCCCTTCCAAGAATTGACGCCGCCCTGCAGGTAGGTGTAACAGGAGCTGCGCGGGGTCAGCGGTTGTCACTCATGCATGAACAAACAAAAGCGGAGCGGGCTATAATGAGTTAGTTCCCACTCACCGTCAGCCCCAAAATCGGCGCTATAGAAAAGTTTCACTGTATTAGAGTAATCATTAACTTCTCAACATCTAAATGTTGAGATAATAAATACGTTTTTCTCTATGTAGCTACAATTATTGTTAGAAATTAACCAATGATATTGGTAAAATGTTTAAAGGCGGGATTTGCAGCAAAATTGATTATAACTATTATTATTAATGAATGGCTGGAACACAGAGGTTTCAAATTTACAATTAATTTAACAGTTTACTTTGACATTAATCATATTATATCGGCCTGTTTGAAATTAAAATACGTAGAATAATTAATAGAACTAATTTTAAAACTTTTTTAAGTTTTTAAAACTTATTTTATTTCTCAGAATTTCTTACTAACCAAAAACTTTGAGTTCCAGTTCGACTTTATGTGAATTTTTCTGTTTGAACTAAAAACTTTCTAATGTGCAATTTTCTTTAATTTAATTTTTCAACTAAACAAATTATAATTCATTAAAAAACAGCTGCATTTAAAGCAAATATATCGCTTAAGTGACACTGGGGGTCCATCGGACCCCAGACCATTTTTAAACGAATATAAAAATTCGTACATTCCATTAATTTTCATTGTTTTTCGAAGTGTTACAAATAAAATTTAAGTTAATATACCGATTGATTCTTTAGAAGAGATGTTAAAGAATACCCAAAAAAAATTTTTTAACAAAAATATCAAAAATTAAACTTTTTACAACAGTTTCAAAACGCTGGGGTCCAAAAGACCCCAAATGTCAGCTATGTTATTTTTTGGAGGTGTGCCATTTAAGGGATATAGTTGAATTTTCAAACCAAAAAGGCGAAATCATTTTCAACTAAGAAAGATGACTTTTATACAATAGACGGTTAATTTTATTCTCAAACGAACGAATTTTTCACAAAACAGTTGCATTTAATGAAAAAAGATAAAATTCTCAGGAAAGAGTGGAGTTTGCTAACAGAACAGTTGAATGTTTTACACAAAAAGATAAAATTTAAGGGGAGGTTCTACACTTCAGCGGGAAAATCGGGCCTATTTTTCGGAAATGAATTGCAAAGGATCTACTAAAGATATCAACACAAACTTTTTTTTTATTTAAAGATACATTCTTTCACTTTGAATCTTTATTTTTGAAAATTTTAAAACGTGAATTCCGCGACCTTCAAACGTCTTTGAACTTGTCGCTATTAAAAACAACATGGGTGTCGTTGTGGTATCACATCGACCAGTTGGGTTATATGAAATCAAAAAAATGAAATATATTTTGATTGAGGCCTGTATTGGCTATGATCGACCGAAGCGAATTTTTTTAAACATCAAATTTGTTTAAATAGTGCAATATTTAATTAAAAGTTTGAAATTTCACAAAAATTTTTGACCTATTGGGGGATGTAAAAAATAAAAATTTTTAAAATCGTGCTTGGCCGATCAGAGAGGCATGTTTACTGAACAAATAAAAAAAATTGAGTCAATTCAATAAATATTTCTAGTAAAAGGCATACCATCCAGCTCGAAGAAGGTTACTTTTGGGAAATCGCGTTTAAAGATTCAGATGTTTTCGACTCGACATTCGATTCGACACTGAGCTAGTCAACGAATTTCGTATGGTAAACAAAGGCACACACACATTCACACACATTAAAAGCATGCCAGAAATAGACTAAGTAACACGCCTGCAAAAAAATCTGTTCGTGGAAATGCGACAGTTCGACCGCGTCGCACCAAGCCGCATGAGAAGGCCGGAGATGGGTACTTTGGAGGTTCCAAAAACGTGAGAAGGAATATGTTTTCGATAAAATCTTTTCAGTGGCTTATTTTTAGGTACATGCAGATTCAAAAAATGCAAAAAAAAGGATTTTTTGAAACTTGAAGTGTAGAACCTCCCCTTAAACCGGAAAAGATGAATTTCCATTCTAGAAAGATGAAATTTCCACCAAATACATAGTTACATTTTTAGCTAAAATTTTTAACAATAAAAAATAAACAATTTTCTACCAGTTGAATGGAACCAAAAAAAACATTGAAAGTTACACAGCATAGTAGGGGAAAGTGGGACATTGTGCCGCTGTGGGGCACGGTTACTAACAAAAATAACACTCGCGTTTCTTGATTTTCAAATTAGTTTTTTTTTACATAAAATAGATTTCTTCAATACTATTTCAAATATAACTTCTCGATTAGACAAATATTCAAAAAGTTAAAGCTTTTTCAAAATTTGAATAAAAATTTTTTATGAGTTTTAAAAATTTTGGTCAAATTTTCTAGTGACCGTCAAAAAGACTTGCAAATTGTCCTAATGACAGTTCTTAATTTGATAAAACTTCAAAAATCTGGGTGAAAAAAGTTTGAATGGCTCAAGCATGGCAAGACACTTGGAAATATCTGGCTTAAACATGGTTCACGGCTCAACTCAATGGTAGCATGTTCCAACAGCCAAAATTACTAAAAATTTTGAGTCAACGATCCGGATGCACCGGGTCGAGCACCAGGTAATTTAATACGTATTCTACGAAAACTTAAAAAAAATTACATTTTGTGAATAATGAAAACAATTCCAAATGGTGCGTTGACGACCCAAGTGCAGCAGGTCGCGCCCCAGGTACCCTGGAACATATTCTACGAGAACGTTTTGAACATTTAGATTTTTTCAACTGCAAGAATTACTAAAAATGGTGAGTTAACGATCCGGGTGCACCAGATGGAGCACCAGGTAGTATAATACGTATTCTATGAGAACTTTTAAAAGATTTAAATTTTGTGAATAATGAAAACATTTCCAAATGGTGAGTTAACGATCCGGGTGCACCGGGTCGAGCACCGGGTACTTTAATAGGTATTCTACGAGAACTTAAAAAAATTAAATTTTTTCAATAATGAAAACAATTACAAATGGTGAGTCGACGACTCGGGACCAGGACGCGCTCCAGGTATCGTGGCACGTATTCTACGAGACCGTTTTCAAAATTTAGATAGTTTCAACTGCAAAAACTACTAAAAATTGTGAATCCACGATCCGGATGCACCAGATGGAGCACCAGGTAGTATAATTAGTATTCTAGGAGAACTTAAAAAAACAAAATTTGTGAATAATGAAAACAATTCTAAATGGTGAGTCGACAACCCGGGTGCTCCCGGTCGCGCCCCAAGTAGTTTAGCACGTACTCTACGAGTACTTTTTCAAAATTTAGATTGTTCCAACAGCCAAAGTTTCCAAAAATTGTGAGTCGACGATCCGGGTGCACCGGATTGAGCACCAAGCACTTTAATACGTGTTCTACGAGTAGTTTTTAAATATTTATATTTTGTGAATAATTAAAAAAATTCCAAATGGTGAGTCGAAGACCCGGGTGCACCAGGTCGCCCCCCCCCCCCTCCCGAGTAGATAGCACGTATTCTACGAGAACCTTTCAAAAATTTAGATGGTTCCAACACACAAAATGACTAAAAGTGGTGAGTTGACGAGTCGGGTGCACCAGATCGAGCACGAGGTAGTTTAATACGTATTCTACTAGGACTTTGATAAAATTCATATTTTGTGAATAATGAAAACAATTCTAAATGGTCAGTCGACGACCCCTAATGCACTAGGTCGGGCCTCAAGCAGTTCAATACGTATTCTACAAGAACTTTATTAATATTTAAATTTGGTGTATAATGAAAACAATTCCAAGTGGTCAGTCGACGTCCCGGGTGCACAAGGTCGCGCCCCAGGTATCCTGGCACGTACTCTACGACAAATTTTTAAAAATTTAGATTGTTTCAACAGCCGAAATTACTGAAAATTGTAAGACGACGAACCGGATGCACCAGGTCGAGCACCAGGTAGTATAATATGTATTTTAAAGAACTTTTTTGAAATTTAAATTTTCTAGAATAATGGATACAATTCCAAATGCTCAGTTCATGATTCAGGTGCTTTAGGTCGCGCCCCAGGTGGATTAGCGAGTATTACTAAAAATTATGAGTCGACCATCCGGGTGAACTGGGTCGCGGACTAGGTAGTTTAATACGTCTACTACTAGAACTTATAAAAATTTTAATTTTTCAACTCACCATTTGGAATTGTTATTGTTATTCACAATATTTAAATGTTCAAAAAGTTATCATAGAGTACGTATTAAACTACCTGATGCTGGATCCGATGCACACGGATCATAGTCTGACCATTGGTAGTTATTTTGGCAGTCAGAACAATTTATATCCCTAAAAAGTTCTCCTAGAATACGTATTGTACTACCTGGTGCTCCATCTGGTATACCCGGATCGTCGACTCATAATTTTTAGTAACTTTGGCTGTTGGAACAATCTATATTTTTAAAAAGTTCTCGTATAATACGTGCTGAACTACCTGGAGCTAGACCGGGTGTACCCGGGTCGTCGACTCATCATTAGGAATTGTTATCATTATTCAAACAATTTAAATATGTTTTAAGTTCTCGTAGAATACGTATTATACTATTTGGTGCTCAACCCGTTGCACCCGCACTGTCGGCTCGCAATTTTTAGTAGTTTTGACTGTTGAAACAATCTAAATTTTGAAAAATTTCTCGTATAATACGTGCTAACTACCTGAGGTGCGATCTGGTTCACCCGGGTCGTCAACTCATCATCTGGAATTGTTTTGATTATTCACAAAATTTAAAATTTTTTAAAGTTCACGTAGAATACGGTATTGTACTACCTGGTGCTCGATCTGGTGCACCCGGATCGTCGACTCACAATTTTTAGTAATCTTGGCTGTTGAAATAATCTGAATTTTGAGAAAGTTCTCTTAGAATACGTGTTAACATGCACGCAGAAAAAAGAAATGTAATATTTACTGATCAAGAAGTTTAAAGGGTTTCTTGTAACCGTAATAGTATAAACTGCTCTTAATAAGAGGTTGAAAATGTAAAAATCACTTAGCATTTCGTAAATGTCACAATGAAATTACGGTTAATTCAACGGTTATCCTTCAGTAAAATAAACCTCTATTCCTGCGTATTACATACTGAACGACATGTAAAATCCACTGAATCGAGATTAGAATAGTAGTGCAGTGGACATTACCGAAAGATCGGTACATGCTATCGATCCGATCGCTTTACTTAACTCGCCCGTAAACTCGCAACGCAACCTATCCCAGCGGAGCACCGGATGAATTCACGATGCAATCGGAAATGAATGGATTGCATCACCTAAAAAATATTCCTTTTTGACATCTGTGTGACAGTCGTCACATTACTCCATATTCCCACTTTGCAAGGAAGGGGTTTTATAAAAAAAATACAATTTTGGATGGCACAACTTATTCACAGATCGCGTACACTTGAGAGTTTATTGGAGCAAGACGTGATTTTGTTCCGTGACTATTTCAGCTGACATAAAGATATGAGGTGAATGCTAGAACTTTTGTTGTGTGCCGCGATGGCATGGTTGCGTATTCAGTAGTCGTTCCCGAGGTCATCACCCTCAGTTACAAATGTATTTCAAAATTATTTTCCAAATTGCAACTCGCATACTAGTGTAGTGGTTAAGACTGTTGACTTGCGTGCTTAGGTTTATGCGTTCGAATCCCCCCCCCCCCCCCCCCCCCCCCCCATTGCGTGCGAAATTTTAATTGTATTATAAGCATTATAACTTACAAATAACGATTAATTATAAGTATATCCTAAAATATTTATAAGAAATAACCGTGCGCTTATTTATTAATTATTTTTTAGCAGTACTTTTTCACAATTTATAGTAATGTCTTAATTGTAGTCTACGCCGATAACATAATTCAGATCTCTTTATATTATTGGTTAAAGTGACATGATAATTCGTAATTACAGCATCCAGGGACTGTACAGAATAGCGACTGGATCGGTCAAATATACTGATCCGCAGGTAAGCACCACTTGAGAATCGGTACTAGTAACCATCATTGATAGTCATTCTTATTTGCCTATAATTGTAACGTTTACTGAACTGTCATGTTGTCCAAATACGTACTAGGAAGATCGGTAGATTTAACTTGGTTTTCAGTCAAATGTAAGGTTCTTTTTTCTGCGTGTACATGGGGCGTGACCTGGTGCAACAGGGTCGTCGCCTGACCATTTGGAATTGTTTTCATTATTCGCAAAATATAAATTTTATGAAAGTTCTCGTAGAATACGTATTAAACTACCTGGTGCTCGACCCGGTGCACTCGGATCTTCGACTGACAATTTTTAGTAATTTTGGCTGTTGGCACAATTGAAATTTTGAAAAAGTTCTTGTGGAATACGTTCGAAGCTACCTAGTGCGCGACTAGATTCACCCGGATCGTTGACTCACTAATGGTAGTAATTCTGACAATTGGCACAATTTGAATTTTGAAAAAGTTCTCGTAGAATACGTGCTAAGCTACCTGGTGCGTGACCGGGTACACCCTGGTAGTGAACTTACCATTTAGAGACGTGTCGGCTATTGGCAAACCAAAGATTTTGATTATTAACGCAGGCTAATTTTCTCTAACACTTGCATGTTCTTAAGAATATTTATTTGTAAATAATATATCTTGAATTTTTTATCTGGTCGACACTCAGTAACATCAACTAATTAATATTTATTTATGTTTAGCGTGTCCGAAGCATGGGAAACGGACAAGAGCAAGGCTTGCGCCATGCTAGTATCCAGCCGTGACCCATGCTTTAGCCAAATATTTCCAAGTGTCTTGCCATTCATTCCATTATTGGAATCAATTCGTTTCGATTGGATTGAAGTCAAGTGAATTGGATTGGAATGAATTCAATTGAATTGTAATGAATCGAAGTGGATTAGAGTGGATTAAATTAAGTTGGAATGAATTGGATTAGATTGGGTTGGATTGGAACGAATTACAATGAAATTAATTGGATTGGATTTACTTGTAGGGGATTTAATTCGATGGAAGTGGAGTGGATTGAATTGGATTTGAATGGATTCGAGTGTATTGTGCTAGATTGGAATGGATTAAAATGAATTGGAGCGGATTGGATTGGAGTGGACTGGATTGGATTCCCTCCCGGGTTTTTAGATTAAGACTTTATGCAACCTATTGCAATTTCACACTTGGTCGAAAAAGTACCACTTAGGGTCCTTGTATCACAAATAACTATTATGTAACGCAGGCCTGTTTTACTCGTTTTATCAGCGTCTTTTTAGTTCTGAAAGTAGCAGTACTCTCGTTTATACAACAGGAGGACTGGACATCAAATGCGCATGCGTGGTATGGTGTGGAGTAGAATTATGATCATCGGGTGATCATAATAGTTCTGCGCGTATACGCATTCGCAAACCTTTGTTACGTAAAGTATCCTCCGTAATAAGGGGTGAAACGTCGTTCTATCCTCGCATGTTTTCAAAACTCACACTCAAATAACAAGACTGATTCACTTCTATGTACACAATATACTATTACACAAAAATTAAAGAACATCTTTCTACCTATACGATTGCTAGTTCGGATTTTTGACTAAAGGTGGCGAAATGGTCGACCATCATTCACAATACTATTGCATTCATATTGTTATACTGAATATAGTTCTTAAATTCTGTTTCGTTGTATACAGTTTCAAAACACAAAATTATAAATATAGAATTATTTAAAGAATAATATTACAAAAATAGATCAGTGATTATTCATTTTGAGTTTCCCGATTTAAATCAGGAGGTAATTTGCAATATCTTGAGGTCAGAAGTTTATTCGGAAGGATGTATTAGGTATTAGCTTAACTTCTCAAGCCATTGGCGACGACTACTGTAAGAGAGTCGTGACAGTTTTATGGCAAGAGTGGAAATAAAGCTCGACCCATCTTCAGTGATGTGCCATGCCGCCCTCACGTTTGTTATTCCAGTCGAGCTTTAGCGACGTTTCTCTCATGGATAAAGTGCAGATCGTTTCAAAAATAATTGTACTTTGCCTTCGTCAGTGCTAATATGAGTCATTTTCCTCAAATTCACTCAGAGGAATCTCGAGAAAAATTCAATAAACATATAAAAAGAATTTCTGGTTAACCCTGAACCAATCCATTCAGACTACATCTGTTGATAAATTGAGGTAAACATTTATGCCTCAATTAAAATGAATTTTAATGGTATTCATAGGCAATCCTGCATATTGGTACCAATCTTGAGCTTAGCGTCTCGATTTAAAAAATTATTTGAAGATTGAAATAAAATATATTTTCTTATGAACCAGTTTATACACAAAAATCATAAAAAAAAGCTCATAAATCAAACGTTTTCATGAGCTTTCTCTTTTTTTCTTTCTCTCATGATAAAGGATCTTAACATCGTACTAATTAAAATCATGATCTTATGCGGTTGGTCGCCTTTTTATCAATAAATCATTTTGAGGACAAGAATATTTCAATTTCTGTTTAAATCAGAAGGTAGCGCTTTGAATTTGTGAACGGAAGGCCTGGATTTAGTTCTTGTGGCCTATACTTTTTTTAATTATTATTTTTATGTGAGACAGAAATTAAATATATTAAAATAGTATAATGATAATAAAAAAAATCTTTCAATATAAATAAATAGTAAAATAAAATATAAACAAAAAACATTTTCTATTATTATTATACCATTAAGCCATTTCCGTTTCGGGGTATGCGTGACTCACTCGGCGAGGACGGGAGGCAACTGAGGAAGGACCCAGGTTGCTGATAAATCTCTTTAACAATCACCCATATATTCATATTTAAAATCAGAGTAACTTAAAAAAATTGTATGCAAAATGATAAACATTAAAAAAACAATTTTTTCATATGAAAATCATTTTGTTAAATAAATGTTTTTGCACAATTAAAATAAATTTAATAGAAAATTGTAATATACCAAAAATTCGAGTTTTAAGAAAATCCAAAAAGTACAGATAGCAAAAATGGAGTCCAGTTTTCTAGTTATAAATACGGATGGTTTTTCTCTGAACTACTTAGGAATTGAAAAACCTTTTCGTCGTGTTCTGTGTAACTTGCGCGTATTTTTTAAAAGTCTGTTTTGCCGAGAATGGCTGGCAGGCGCATTTTAGTATCTTAGCACATTACAACTTTGGTAATGACCTATTAGTGAGAAGAATATGAATCCGAACAATATTCCGAAGAGTTTTGGTTCCCTCTGTTAGTTTATATAAAGCTATTTTTTCCTAACCTGCAAAATCTTTTGCAAATTTCTTAAAGGGATTTGTGAGTATGAAATGTTGTGAAATGTCTTGAAATCCTTTAAAATTTTAACAATTTAAAAATTTTTTTAGAGGTCAGCTCTTTGAATGTTAATTTTTCTGTCTATTAGTCTAATCAACATTATTAAAATATTGGTTATTAGGATTGTGAAAAAATTTCTCTCTAGCTTCAAATACAAAATTATTTCTTAATTTTACCGGGTCAAGAACCTTAACATAAGAAATATACAATAATATCTTCCATGTACAACATTTCATTCAATCTTAATGAAAAATACTTTATTTTCTAGAAGGTAAATTTAAACACTTTTATTGAAGTTTTAAAAACTTGCCTACTTACAAAATGTATAAAACCGAAAAATTATCGAAAAATAGGGACACATCTATTTATAGTATTCTATACCCTGACCCTTTAAGATTTAGCCAACATTTTTACACGAAAGACCAATCGTTCGATAGCTTAGTTAGTTGGTGCGTGTGGCGCGAATTGAGTTTGTTTTAATGTAATTTTAGGTAGGTAGGCTTGGTTCAATTCCTCAGCGATTATTAAAGTTTTCAAAACCGTTAATGCGTGTGATTATAGTTATAAGTCGCAATAAGCGTTTACGTCTAGTTTTGCAATAAATTAAGTGCAATAATAATAATAATATTAAAAATAATTTTTTTTCTTTTTGTCGCTATATGTTACAATCGCCTCAGTTATTAATTTTAATGATTATTTCTAAACATTTCAATGAAATAGTTCATCAAATCGTATAACCAGACATTTTTAACGTTTATAGCTGTCTTCTATATTCACTACTCTTGCATTAGTTACGTAAACTTGAATTAGTTACGTAAAGACTCATTTTTTTCTGTCCATATCTTCAGAATTTGAGATTAAATGCTTTTTCCTTTGAAACGCCAAAGAGCTTAAAAATTGGTTAATTCCTTGAAACTTTGCAAAAAGTTTCTAAATGTACTTATTCGCAATCCTGTAAATTTCTCCTTTTTCATCTTACATTTAGTGATTACGAAGACGCCTAACTCATAATTTTCATCCGGGAGAATGAATAGGAATTGGAACCTGCATTTGTACTAATGTGAAAAGTAAAAATCTTCAAGCAGATGTTAAGACTCTGAGATTTAAGAAGCGCTAGTGGAAATTCATGTCTTCATAAAGCTGAAGAAATTAATTTACTAACGAACCTCAGCCGTTAATTCCCACTGTATTCACTAGCTTTCTACACTCTTGGTAAAATTGTGGTATTCATCGAGCCAGAAGTTCAAAGAGAACTGCAATTCGCGTTTATTTCTTTTATTTCTATTTTCATATTCAGTAAGCGGATCGTATGTCTCGTTCCTTTGCGGTGAAGATTAAACATGCTTTACCTTGTCCTGAAATGCTTATCACGAGATTAGAGAAATTTCGACACACCTGTTAGTACGCTACTTGCTGACAAGGTTGAAAAGGTAATTTTGGACAATGCAGACCCTTCTCTTTTAAATCGTCGAAAAGAAGGAAACAAATGTGTTCAAAGTCCCCTTGTGTCGAAGGGAAAGAAAATTACTTTTGAAGTAGATTCATACACAATGTCTAGAATAGCACAAGGCAGGTGATTCCAGAGTTATTGCGTCCTTTGAATCTAGTCAGTTATTTTAAAGATTGCTGTACTCGCTGTCGCCCACTCACATCCTTTGAAAAAGTTAAGTGAGTTTTTAATTGGCTCGAGTTGGAATTGTAATAAAAAGACATTCTATTTATTACAGATCGAAATGATAATATTTTACGGATCCAAAATTAATTTGTACACAAATTCATTCATATATGTTGAGTAGAAGTTGCTATACTTTTGATTGAAAGTCATAGACTATTCATGACCGACATAATATTTCTAAAACAAGGACCGTTTGAAAAAAGTTGAGTTTTCGGTTACAAATTATACATTTTTATTTTTTTAAAATCAATTTTCAACCACAACTCGAATATTTTAATTTCCAATAATAAAAATTAATTCTCAACTAAAAAAATGTTTCATTTAAAATTCTGTGCATACCAAAAACGCAGGGATCAATTTTGCTGCAGGTAATTACGAAACGGTGTTCCATCTCGCTCGTAGTTGGGGTACGAAACTGGTTAATTATTTTTGCCGCAAAACTGAAAAAATAATTTACAGTAGGTGACGTTTCGTATCCCAAGTCAAAAGGAAACGATACCTTGTGATGTGGTACCATTCACATTACGAAGACTAATTTTTGTTCCAGGTATATGGTATCCTGAAATTAGTGTGAGATTCACAATTTATTTTTATTGTGTACCTTTCTTAAAATGTGAGATTTTTTTTCTTAATTACGTATATTCTTCCAATCTATTATAAAGGTGATCAATCTATTTATTCTACGAAAAGAATTTTTTTATGAAGTTATGCGTATTTCGTATATTTATTTTAGAAGTCAATTTTCAAGAAGCGATCTACATTTCTCTAGTCTGTGCATTCTTAAAGTAATTATATTCCTAAAATTTTCTTTTGAGGGTTGTTGATACAAATTTAAGCATACTTTCTTAAAAATTTGTTTAATTTCATTTTTATTGATATGTGGTACAATCGTTCATAAAACATACCTAGTTGTTGTTAAAAAAATTAATAAACAATTATTTTTATTATTATACTCTGTAAACAAAAATGTACAAACGTTTATGAAGAAAGAAACATGCTGATGCATTATTACCTCAGCGCGAGTGTAAATATGGATAAAAATTTGATTATTAATAACTGTGAAGGACAATTTTTTGTTCACTCAAAAGAGATTCTGGTTGAATCAATCAGAATTCTGGTTGATTCAACCAAAATAGAATCTTAATGTCTGCTATAAATTGTGGTTAAAAGTGTCAGAAGATTCTGGTTGAGAATTTTTTGGTTAATTTTACTAGTAATTTGAGCAAAGATAACCAGACTTTCAAGTAATATTAACCAGAAATCTTTACTAGACCGTTTTCTGGTGGGTTAGGAATACAGTGTTCTGGTCAACATAGCAAGATATGATGGTAAACTTATGATTAAATGTTCAGGTAAGTTCAACCAGATATTCTGGTACCTTTCGATTTTCAACTAACGAATTTTGATACTTTTCTACTTTCATGGATTTTTCTTGACACCCTCTGAAATTACATCAGCCAAAGAAAAAATCTTGTAAAATATTCTCTGACGAATTGTAATGGCCCTCAACAATAAATCTTGTAGAAATTATTGATGTAAAATCGAATTCACCACTTAAAGATGAAACAAAAGTTTACTCCCGAGCTGAGGTATTTCTAAATTGAGGCAAAAATAGTATAATTTTAAAATATTATCCAGTTCCAAAAAAAGGAATGTGAAAGTTTACAATCTCAAAGTGATAAGTACCTAAAACTGGAACAGGCTGGGTTGCGAAAGACGATAAAAAGTGTAATCTTCAGTTGTCACAAAAAATAAAATCTTGCTTTTGAGGTATTGAGTTGCTAAATATGGAAAAAATGACGTTGATTAGAAAAAGTTAACCAATTTCGAGTACATCATTCAAGAATTCGGAGTTAAAACTGACTTCTGAGATATTGGGAGGGTGAATAAGAATAAACAAGTTTTGATCCAAAAAAATTATTCTGTTCCGAGAAACGAATGAATTATTGTGACGGTTTCGCACTGTGACGTACCATTTTTCGTTAAAAGTTCTATAAAAAAGTAAATGATAATCATTTTACAAAATAACGTTTCTGATAGCAAGGCAAAAAGTTAAGTAATGAAACCTTATGAAAGTGGCTTTTTGTAGAAAATTAAGATTTAAAATCTTACTTTGGACTTTTTTTGGGTACTTTGGTGCTAAAAAAAGTTGCAAATAGTTGTATTAAATGTTGGTTATCTGGTTCTGTACTGCAACCCTTCAGCTATTCCTGTACAACTGGTGTTAGACAGACCCCAGTGGGCACAAAATTTCGCGACGTCTTTACGACATCGTGACGACATCTTTACGATAACTTTACGACATCCTATGTCCATGTCGTTAAGGTGTTTTTACGATATCGTAAATAAGTCGTATGATTTGACGATGTCTTTACGACATCACAAAGACACCGAAACGACATGGACATATGATGTCGTAAAGATGTCTTAACGATGACGTAAAGACGTCGCTAAATTTTGTGCCCACTGGGACAATGCGCAGCTTTTTCTTAGAACAGAACAATTTCACGGTTCACCATAATTATTTTCATTTATATCTGAAAATACGTTTTAAAAATCTCGATTGTTCGACAATTGGACATTTATGGCAAATCATTACTTGACAAATGCAGCAAAACGACATAAGGCAAAAGACAGATTTCTGGAAATCGACACAAGATCGCGACACTTCGGTTAGCAGAAATATTAACCAGGATAGTTTTGAAAAATCAACAAGAGTTAATTAAATAGAATTTTCAAGTGATATTAACAATAATTTAGAAATAATGTAACTAATAATTTTTCAATAAGACTATCAAGTTTAACTAGAACTTTTTTATGTGTAGAAATTACCGTTTGATGGTATTGATCTAAATAATTGACATTGAAATTCAAAATTTTTTGTGTTAAATGAAATTGATGAAACATAAAAAATTGTAAAATTGCTGAAAGTAAATATTATTTGTATAGTTGGAACTGGATTAGAGAGAATAAACTAGTGAAGATTAAAATGCAACGCATGTAAGGCTGACTTGACATTTTTTGAGGTGAGGAATCCATTTGATATCACTAAGCGGAAATAGACGGATCTTATCCTTTGAATGACGTTGAAAATGCGGTTTTCGCAAGCGTAAGTTTTCAGAGCTATCATCGACGTCAAGGGAGGAAAAATATTCCACGCGGAAAAGATCCAACCCCTATCCGGTACCAGACCGTCTTCTCAGCTAACTCGTAGAAGGGTCGATCCTCGGCGTATTTTCATAATCGATTTCGCTAGGGGGCTTCCTATACCAAAGAAAGCGCTATTTCCCACCTTATATATTCTTACTTTAGGCACTGCCAAACTTCCTCTCCTTTTTATTCTTCATGTCAAGATAGAAAATCTCTTGAAATCTTCTCTGAAGCCTCACATCCGCGAATGACAGCCACATTCCGTTTTAATTTTGACATAGCAGTCTCAATTTCAACCCTCCTGCTCGTGTCAATCTGAAACTTATCGAACTAGAAATCAAACACGCACGCGATTATTATTATTTTTTCGCCGCACCTAATATTTAAATTAAAATATTCAATTTATATCAATACAAAATTGTTGTGTTGCAAAGTATCTATTCTTTAAAATAATAAAAAAGGGTAGCCTGTAGAATATTTTTTCATAATTGATGAAAATTGATATTTTATGGGCAGAATTCATTAGGCGGATTCCATTTTAAATCAGGCAGAGAGGTCCAGCTTAGGGTGTCGGAATTATCATGAGGAAAATAAAGAAACACATATTTCACCATTAAATGAACTTTTTATTATATTTTTTATAATAATTCGAAGATTACCTGCAAATTCTAAAAAAACAATTTTTATTTGAAATTTAGTACTTTTCGAAAAAACATACTTAATGAAGATTTTTGATGTTGTTATTCGACGTACAACTCTTCTTTTAAATTGATCTCCAAAAAAAATTAAAAATTAAATTTAATAAATCATTTTGATAAAATCATAGTTTTGCATTTCTTTCGAAAACAACGAAATGTACCCAAAAAAATGATCTCATGAAATTGTAACAGAAATGTGAGAAAAATAAAAAGGGTGGGGTTTCCCAGCAACTCTTATTTTATTTTATCGAAAGTTGAAATAGGAAAAGAAGACTTTCAGAGAAACAATGACCATAGCAATTTGGAAGATAAACACTAACATATCATGACAAAGATTTAATTCTTTATTAAAATCTGGAAAGATTTTCTATAAAAAAAAAAACGTGAGCATAATCTAAAACTGTTCAACATTGTTTCATCTTTCCTGAAATACAATGATTTTTTTTTAAAAGTAACTATTTCTCGTATGAAACACAACAACAAATATTCTTCAAAAATCGTGAACAATTTTAATGCAAGACAAGGCAATACAATGCCTTGTCTTAATTTCTAATGAAAAGGACTCTAACAAGGCCGAAAAACAATCTTTTAAAAAACATAGCCTAAATTTTTTATAAACTTCAAGTCTTTTTCAAAACTTTATGATTTGATATTAAATTTTTTTTAAATGACAATTTTCAGCGGAAAGCGTTGATATGAAACATATATAATTATTTCAAAAATTTATCAGATAATTTGAAAGTATTAATTCAACCATATTTGTTAATTTTCCCTAAACGTCAACTTGTATGATGTCTATAATTATGACTTGAGAAATGTGTGGAGATTACGTATTCCTTCAAAAGCTTTAAAAATAACAAATTTGAGATAAAGAATGTTTTCTTCTGTTTTATAAATAAAAAAATGTTTAATAACACCAAATATGATTCAAAAAGGTATGCAGCTTTAAATGTTTGAATACACATTTTTTTAAATTAAAGAGTATTAGATTCCTAGAAAACGTATGAAACAATTCTATAAGGTTTTTTACTTTCAGGTATTTTTTTTAATACAAATTTTAAACAATGCAATCTTTAAAAAATGTTGTTTTTTTTTTAACTTTTACACTTTGATATCTTTTTAATCGACTTGAATTATAAATTTATCACAAACAGAAGAGAAATTAATTGGTTATTGTGCCATTTTAAAATTATAAACAATCTTTAAAAATTTGTATTATTGATGTAGGTTTTTTTAACAGGGAAATTGATTAATAGTTTAAGATGTTCATTTTGTTTGTCTACTTGATCATAATCAATATTATTATAATATTGATTAATTTTTAAGATTGTGAAAGAAATGCTCTCTAGCTCCGCTGGGATATGAGCCCAGGTCCTTCAGATTCCCAGTCTGATGCTCTACCAACCGTAACTCTCTTCGTAGCTCAGTTGGTAGATCATCAGACCGGCAATCTGAAGGACCTGGGCTCATATCCCAGCGGAGCTAGAGAGCATTTTTTTGCACTCTTAAAAATTAATCAACATTATAATAATATTGATTATGACCAAGTAGACAAACAAAATTAACATCTTAAACTATTAATCTTAAAAAATATTTAAACCATTTTCATACTTCGTAAAATTAGTAATCTAAAAGAAATTTTTAACGCTTTACATTTATCTTTGTTTTAAATAATAAAGGTTAAAAAATAGAACACTTTTATCCTTTTTTCGTAATTGTTTTTTTATTTTACAAACATCAAAATAGTTTTTTGCCTTACTAAATTGCAGAATATTGTCAAAACCATACACTTAAGTTTGGTATAAATAAAATATATAGGAAAATTGATCATTTTCTTCCTTTTTTGTGGAAAGAAATTCTTGCTGTCTACTATGTATAGTATGTGCTTATCAGACATAAAATCAATAAAATTCTGCATTATACTAAGTCTGATGAGCTATTTTCGAATTTTCCATTCTTTAAGTTAAATTGTTTTTAACCAAATTAAAAGTTAAATCTTCACTTTTTCCTAGAGCTTAGTAATTCTAAGAAACTAATTTGATAAATATAAGACGAATAACTTTTGTGTGAAAAATAGATAGATTCTCATATTAAAGTTAAGATCTGTGTTTGCAAGAATAGTGAAATATTTTGACACCATGAGAAATGAAGCGTTTTGAAGTTAATTAAAACTCAATCAGGTTTTTAACAAGAGTACGTGCGAAATTTTCAGGATATTTTATTGCACCAGTTTTCTCTAGATTAATTGTATGATATATGCAGCTTCGTAAATTTAGATTATTTGTATAATCAACAAAGTACTATTTTTGTTAATTTTCTTATAAAATTCTTATTCTGAAAATAATGATTGATTGCAGTTCGGTCTTATGTTTGATTTGAATGATTATTTTAATGGTATCCTGAGGGATCATTAAATATTATGCTTGTATTGAAGAATTTCCCTTATTGTTTTAAACATTTGATATAAGACAAAGATTGAAGAGACATATTGTTCAGGCGAAAAATATAAAAAGGAAGAGACTTTGGAGGAATAAAATACACTCTAAATGCAGACGAAACACCCTCCACCTTTCACTCTTATTCTCCTTCCCTGGCTCCCTCGGGGTAAGCAGCTCTCGAAGTATCTGCTTATGAAATTGAAACTGGGTTTAAGAAAAAGAATCCATTTTTCCCCAGGATTGACTAATTTCAACTTTTCAAGATCTTTCTATCACCAAGTATTTTTGGTCTTCTTGCATTTTCAGCACGAGAAAAATACTATAATATTAATATTTCGAGTTTTTTCAACAAAAGTTTACTTGACAATATTTTCATGTATTGACTTTTATATCCTCATGAAAATATTTGTATGACCCATTTACCTGTACATAAATATGATGTCAACAGAGCAATAAATTTTGTGTTAGTTAACTCTTTCTTCCATAAACAATGTTAGTCATTATTTACGATCTTATCGTTATCTTATCTTAACCTTTACGATATTTTTAGAAAAAACAACAACATATAATGTAACTAATCCAGATCACTTGAATGCAGCGCAATATTTATTTCATAGACCAAACATCATAGCATAAACTCGACAAAAAAAAAAATTTCAATATTGCGAAATTTAATTCCTTCAGCAAATCTACACTTGAAAATTATAAATCAATTATTTCAATATTTTTCGTGAAAATAATACAATTAAAAAAGACAATATTTTTATGTCAAAAAAATCTGCCCGCTGCGAACGCACATTTTCATCGCGCGAGTAGTGCGCGATGTTGGAACTCGCGCTGTTGTATTTTGGATCTGGCGCTTTGCGACTGTGAATTCGCTTTTGTTTAAGCTCCTTTGGGTTATTGAGATATTGAAAAATAATGTACAAATATTGTTTCTTATGATTAATTTAAATTTAATAATTGTAACTTATCTCGCATTAATTTTTATTTACAGGCGCAGTGAAAAATGAATCATTTTAATAAATTTATATTTTCACAATTCAAAACATACATTGATATTTAAACAAAAGTATCCTCATTGTCTTGTTTTTATAATTTAAAAATGTTAGCATCCTATAAAAAACTAATTTCGTTATTAAACATTTTATTACACCTTATGTCTTTTTTCCAAAAATGTAATTTGGTTTATTTTCAATGTTATTTTTTACAATTTAAATAAAAATATGCATTCTAACGTAAAGTGGTTCTACGCAAATTTGTGGATATAATTTAGGCAAAGATTTTTATTAATTATAATTTTATTATAGATTGAGTCGTTTTTCCAAAAAGGATTAATTTTTAAAAATTAATTTTTATAACAAAAATGTATTACAACTTTGTAGATTCTTTTTTGGATAAACAAATTTTGTTTGCCATTTTTTTCGCACCTTGTGTCGTTTTTCCAGGAAATTAATTTTTTATGTTTAATGATATTTTTTACCATCAAAACATTTTTGAGTTCTTTATTGGGTGAACAACTTTAGACTGTTTATTTTTTTCACAGATTGTGTCGTTTTCCAAAAAAATTTATTTTTAATGTTATTTCTTATGTTTAAAACAAAAACTACACGTCCTATAAAAAATCATTAATAACGTAGATATTTTTTGCGTAGTCAATTATTGTTAATTCATTTTTATTTGTATCTTGCATGGTTTGACCGCAAAATTTAATTTTTTATTTTTTATTATGTTTTTGTGGTTAAGACCAGAACCATTGGTAAAAAATTCTGGTTAACGAACTCACCCTGCTTTTGGATCGCATAAAACGTGTGATAAAGCACAATCCAATCCGATTAGTCTTTCGAAAGTTGCCCGGTATGCAGCTGACAACAACGTCAACCACGACGATGACAGACAGATACCATCGCAAAACATGTTTTTTTGTTGTTTTAATACAGAGACGCACGAAACGTGGAGATTCAAAGAAATCCGTGATAGTCAGTTTTCACATCAAACTTTTATCTTCTCATTATGATGAGAATGTAAAAACTTATTTTTCAAGCGCTCGGTCTTTATTCTTCGCATCCGTTTGTGCACAGATGTTTCAAAATTGAAGATCAAAGCATCGACGAAAAAATAACTTTTTAAATATTCATCAAAATTAAAAATACCAATTGGATAATTTTCAAGTCTTTTTACCATGTATCAGAGAATTCGGCAAAAATGTCTAAGATTATTTATAAAATTTTGATTGTAATTTTCAAAATGCTCTAACCTTTGAAATTTTCTTCTGACCAAAAAATTCAATTTCGATAATTTTGAATACAGTAAAATTATGCTCAAATTTCTTAATTTATCAGAAAAATCGTTTTTTCTATTTATTGCAAATTTTCATAAGGTTGAAAAGCTTACAACTTTTTTAATTTCCATATAAATGTTATACCAATAGGATAATTTTCAAGTATTTGTGTTATATAACAGAAGATTCAACAAAAATGTCAGAAATACTTTATAAAATTTTGTTTTAAATTTCGACAATGCTCTAACTTTTTGAATTTTGTTCCAGTCGAAAAATTTTATTTAGATATTTTCAAAATGTATTTGATATTTATAGTCCTTCAAAGATCGTTCAAAAATTAGCGTGGCTACAACATTCAGGTAATATTCAGCTTGGTAAAAAAATATTTAGGATTATATTCATAATAATTTAAAAAATTGTAAACATGGAAAACGTGAAAAATACAATACTTAAATAAATAGGCGCAGTATTATAACATTTTTAAATCCACTGAAGCAATAAGAAGGCCATATTGATAAATTCTTATCGTAACCGAGTCTGTCTCCAGTTTCAAAATCTGGCCTTCTGATTGTTTGAACAAAGTAAGCTACTTCCTCACGCACTACTTTTCAACAGAGTTTCGTTTTCGATTTAATAAGTTTTTTCTGTTATATTTTCTCTTGTTTTTTATAGAAAATTCCAATTGCTTAGTAAATGTATAGTATAGCTTTTTTTCTTTTGAAAAAGAAACCTTGAGATCTCTCTGAATCAACATTGGTTAACTTTAACTAATTACTAGTGAAATTCCATAGATTCGATTAGCGAAAAGTGAGAGACTAAAGATAAGTAGAACATTGCTACTGCGATTATTCGAAACATTTCCTAATTCATTAGTGGTAAGTGGCTAAAGTAAAACAACCGTTACTGGGACAGTTACGAAAAGCTAACCCGCATAAATACAATTTAAAAATGGCGAATTCGAATTGTTTGTAAAAAAACCGTTATAAGCGACCCATACATTATTTGATCGATTATAACAGAAAATATATTACTATTTTTATTGATAACTATTATAAAGGAATATTTTTTAAGCTAATCAGATTGCCCATTAGCGAGACAAGAATTTTGGGGCATATCTTTAAGTGCGACACAAAATAAGCCAATACTGGGACAAGGAAAATCCAATTAAGTTTATCAAAATAAAATGGTACAAATAACTTACAATTATAGAATACATTAAAAAGCAAGAATGGATTGTTATAAATCATAAGGAATTTATTTTTCTTTATTTTTTAATAAAATTCATATCAACATGTTGATATTTTTCTTAACAAAATAACAAATTATTATTAAATTAAATTAATTAATATTAAAAATATTGTTTTTAAGCTCTACGATTGCCGTTCAATTGATTGTTTATTCTAAGAAAGTTGTTCAAAGTAGTTTATTAAAACTTCCAATTCTAACCTCAAATTTTGCAAACTCCTTAGGTAAGTAATTTAATAGTAAAACATAAATTGAATTTTTAATCAAACTAGTAAATACGCATTAACATTTAATATTGTATAATTCAACTGTTTGGTTGTAAATTTTAATATAGAATTCACTTAAATTAAAATTACTGCATAAATTGATAAATGTAATAAAACAATTTCAATTATTCTTTGGTTAAAAATTTTATTATTTGGTTGAAAATTTCATTGACTGAAAAATCTTTGATTTTGAACAGGGAACTTTAAAAAAAATGATAATTCATATGAATTACACTTTTGACTTGGAACAGGGAATTTTCTAAAAGGATTCTTATCCTGATTTAGAGCAGGGAATTTTCGAAAATAAAATTATAATTCATATCCCCAATGAAGAATCTTCTAAAAGAACTAAATTTTTTACTTTGAACGGGGAATTTTCCAAAAGAATTCTGATTCTGATTTGGAACAGGGAAGTTTAAAAAAATTTGAATTATATATATAAAACATGGAGATTTATAATTTAATTATAATTCTGACTTATACGAGTGAATTTTCCGAAAGAATTACAATTTTGACTTATAACGAGGAATTGTCAATGAAAAAATTGTAATCCTTATCAAAAAAGAAATTTTATTTTTGTAAAAAAGAAAAAAATACGTGTCTCATATTTTTTCTTGGAAAATATTTTCTTTCCGCATTCTTTTGGTTCCATGATTCCTTCACATCGAATTGGTTTTCATAATTTTAACCAAAAATGTTGTAAGAGAGTCAACTTTTTTTGAGCGCAAGAAAATTAATTTGCACTTAATTGATTACAATTTAGTCCCATACCTTCAAGAAATAAACAATTTTATATTGAATTTTTTATAAATCATTTTGGATTTCTTGCCCATTTCCTTATTTTTCCTTATAATAATTAGCACACTAGTATGCAAATTTACCTTGTTTTCTTCCGCTAGAAAGATAAAATGTTATTTTTTATATTAAAAAATGCACAATAATGTCATGGTTGAGAACTGGTTTTGCTCCTCCGTAGACGCGTAGAGAAAACAAAGTTATGGTATATAAGTAACTGTAATATGTTGAAAATGCACTATTTATCTCAGATTTAACCGTATCGACATTCTTCATTAGTGGTTTTTCTTTATTCCAAGAAAATTACGAACCTGATTGGAATTCTATGTTCTACCATAATAGTTTTCAATCCCTCTGTTGGTAAGTATTTTAGTCTAAATAATATCTGAATAAACAAAAAAGACTCATTTCAAAAATTAGAATTAAAAATCACAAATAAAAATAGAGCGCGTATGTGGGACCTCGCGTAATTTGTAGTTTCCCCATATTTGTGCGCAGACCTTTTAAAATTAAAGGTCGAAGCATCGATAACTGTAATTTAGTGATTGTAAATTCTCTTTGGTTAAACCTGCTTCGGTTTTAACGAACACATTCTTATCACGCATTTCGTGCCTCGCATACGATTAAAATTCCTCCCAAACGTGAATTTTTTAAAATTATGATCAAATCTATTATATTAAATGTAAAAAATGTATATTATATTAATTTATATACTTAAGAAATAGCTAATCAAATGCTAATCAAAAGAGTAACAGTAGAGTCAACAACGTCTGAAACAAAAGACATTGGATACTAATTGGCCCGAATAAGCATGCTCACATGTCGACTTTGTGAGGCTTTTCACTTGGGGTGATTGCTCGAGAGATTGATCAGAAACCTGGATCCGAACAGTTTTACAGAACAAATGTATTACCCAATAAATAACACGGAAATTCTAGATCAATCTAAAGAAAAGTCTGTACATATTCGTCTATTTATCTATACTATATA
>NC_046658.1:78720496-78722313 GCF_010883055.1 Belonocnema kinseyi | reverse complement strand
AATCTTATTTTTCACGATTAGAGAAAGAACTACACCTCCAAACAAAAAATAATTAATAACAGATTTGTAGATCTTTTTTGGGCAACTTTTCATTAATAGAGATAACAATGTATGAAAGTTGTTGGAAACAACGATGATTCATACTGCAGATTCTACAGAGAGACTAATTCTTGTACTCAGGTAGCTATGCTTTGGCTGAGGGTACTAGCCCTTGGTCCTCAGGTTCCAGCTTTCAGTCTCTGCTTGTCAATTGAAGCATAAAGATAGATTTCGGTTCGGTTTCACTTATTTCATTCTTTTAATGTCACATAAGAATCTGTCTATCTAAAATATATGTATCAAATTCATATACAAGTGTGTTCATTTATTTATTGTTCTCTACTTTATAATCCACACTGCCAACAGGTTATGGGTCCAGGCATTCAATTTTATTAATAGTAGAAACAGTTCATAAAGACTTAAGTTGATAGATAAATTCTTGCTAAGAAAAGTGAAGAAGAAATACAGTGAGTTTACAGGGAAAAATTAGTGAACAGATCAGGATACAGTGAACACATATGGATAACTTGAGTGCATAAGGATATAGTGAGCACATAAGGATACAGTGATCATATAAGGATACATTGAGTGCACAACGATATAGTGTGAATAAGGGATATATAAGTGAGTGCGAATAAGGATAAGCGCATAAGGATATAGTGCCAACAAAAGGATTAATAAGTGAGTGCGGGTAAGGATAAACAATTGTGTAACGATAAAGTGAGTTAAAAATGAGTTTACCGACGGCCACCGAATACAGAATCGAGAAACTCAACAATGAGAATTACCAAATATGGAAATATAAACTGGAGTTGTTACTGGTTTCAGAAGATCTTTGGGATGTTGTTACTGAGGAAAAACCCGCCAGCATACCGCAGACAGATTGGACAAAGAAGGATGCCAAAGCGCGTGCTAGAATTGGTTTATTGGTGGAGAATGATCAGCCCATCCACATAAGGAACGCAACTACAGCACAAGAAGCTTGGAGAAATTTAAAAGAATATCACGAAAAATCAACTGCAAATAGCAAGGTATTTTTATTAAAACGTATTTGTAATCTCAGATTGGAGGAAAACGGTGATATGGAAAAGCACTTAAATACGATGCTGGATCTCGTCGACAAGCTGGCCGCTATCGGTAGGAGTATGGATAAAGACATGATTGTTTCTCTAATACTTATAAGTCTGCCAGAGTCATACAGCACTCCTATCACAGCTCTGGAGTCACGAGATGAGAAAGAACTCACTATTTCTTTCGTCAAAGGAAAACTATTGGACGAATATAGGAGACGAACGGAGTCAGGAGCAGCAAACTATTCAGACGAAACGGTGATGAAGGCTACTTTGAGGAAAGGTTTCGAGAATCACCAGGTAAATTGTTTCTTCTGCAAGGAAGCTGGCCATTTAAAAAGGGACTGTAGTAAATACATAAGATGGAAGGCAAATAAGGAGAAGGAGCAAGCTCGTAAAGCTGGAGACGTTCAAGATTCAGCAAACATCTGTCTTCTGACAAAAGTAAAGGAAATTAACAACAGTCAAGGAGATTGGTTTATAGACTCAGGGGCGTCAAGCCATATGACAAATGACCGAAGATTCTTCTCTGATCTTACCCCAATAAAGACAACAGTTCAGGTGGCCAAGAAAGGGACAAGACAAGACCAAGAAAGAACAAGACTAGGCGTAGGCTCAGGTGTCATAAACTGTCTAGACGGCTGCGATAATCCAGTCACCATAACTGTCAAGGACGTCTTCTATGTGCCACTGCTGGATGAAAATTTG
>NC_046658.1:78719020-78720396 GCF_010883055.1 Belonocnema kinseyi | reverse complement strand
AGTTAAGGAATTGGTAACAAAAGACCTCGCCACAGGTATCATCATAAAGGACTGCGGTATCAGACAGTCATGTGAATGCTGTATTAAAGGAAAAATTACTCGAAAACCATTCCCCAAACAATCAAAGTCAAATACAGATGCAATACTGGAATTAATGCATACGGACGTTTGTGGCCCTATGCAAACCGTCACTCCAGGGAACAAAAGGTATATTTTAACAATTATTGACGATTACAGTCGTTTTACGCAAGTTTACTTCATGAAGCATAAAAATAAAGTTACTCCTTTAATCAAAGAATATATAGCTTTGGTCAAAACACAGTTTAATAAAAAACCAAAAATAATACGCTCCGATCGAGGAAAGGAGTACATTAATAATAATTTAAGCCAATATTTAAAGTCAGAAGGAATCAAATCACAGTTTGCAGTAGCATACACGCCTGAGCAGAACGGAGTAGCTGAAAGAAAGAATCGATCATTAATTGAAATGGTACGATGTATGATTTTTGATGCTGAAATCGATACAAAATTTTGGGGGGAAGCCGTAAATACCGCAAATTACCTTCAGAACAGACTGCCGACTAAAAATAAACAAAAAACTCCTCATGAATTATGGTACGGGACTAAACCCTGTGTAAATAATTTACAGATTTTTGGGGCTACGGTTTTTACTCACGTGCCAAAAGAAAAAAGAAGAAAGTTGGACGCCAAAGCTGAGAAACTGATCTTTGTGGGATATTCCGAAGAATCGAAAGGATACCGGCTACTGGATACGGAAACAAACAAAATTCAAATCAGTAGGGATGTCATATTTACTAACGAAAAAATTGTAAAAACCATAACTTCTGAAAAAAAGAATTGCGAAAAATCCACAGTTGAAATAAATTCAAAATTCGAGGAAGAAGGTACGGCGGACGGAATATTCGAAGAACCAGTACAAAGTGCCGAAGCAGCCGATCAAAAATACTGATTTCGACGAAAGCGAATCAACATCGAATTCAGAGGAGGAATCAGTGAGCTTTCAGGATGAAAATATCAAAGAGGATAAGCAAGAAAATCGACGACAATCTGGGAGAGTGAATAAAGGAGTGACACCTAATTTTTACACAGCAGGATACATCGCTATGCAAACGGACGATGAACCGAGGGATTTTAAGGAAGCAATGCGTAGTGTCAATGAAGAAAAGTGGAGAAAAGCAGCGGAGGAAGAAATCGGCTCGTTAATGAAGAATGGAACGTGGACGCTGGTCGAGCCACCAAAAGATAGAAAGATGATTGGATGCAAGTGGGTATTTAAATTGAAAAGAGATGCTGAAGGGCAAATATCTAAATACAAGGCAAGAGTGGTTGCACAAGGTTTCTCACAGAAATACGGA
>NC_046658.1:78711408-78718920 GCF_010883055.1 Belonocnema kinseyi | reverse complement strand
CAAGCAGCGAAGGTTTGGAACGATAAAGTCGACAAAATTCTACGAAGGTACGATTTTATTCAAGGAAAGGCAGATCCCTGCCTGTACGTCAAGGACACGAAGGATGGAAAGATGTATTTAATTTTATATGTCGATGACATTCTAATAGCCACCAACAAGGAAGAAGATGTCATCGAGATGGGTGAAACCTTAGGACAGATGTTCGAACTTACGAGTTTAGGAAAAATACATCACTACCTTGGAATGGAGATTGCACGTGACCAAGAAGGGTTGTTTATTATCGGCCAAACGGGATATATTGAGAAGATTTTGAAATCGTTTAGACTAGAAGACGCAAAATCATCGAAGATACCAGTGGATATAGGGTACTTAAAGATCGAGGATGACGAGCTGATGGACGACAACCAGGAATATCGCAGGTTAATCGGGATGCTTTTGTACGTCTCAGTTAACACCAGACCAGACATTGCGGTGAGCGTCTCAATACATCTGAGGCTGAAACTCGGAAGCACAAATGAAAGCGCTCTTCTAGATGGCTACGCTGATGCTGACTGGGCGCAAAATAATAAGGATAGAAAATCCAACAGTGGATATGTTTTTAAAATCAATGGAGCCACCGTAAGTTGGGCCTGTAAAAAACAAGACTGCGTTGCCTTATCATCTACGGAAGCAGAATACATTGCTCTAGCAGAAGCAACTCAAGGAGGAATCTGGTTGAAGCGGTTGCTTGGAGATTTTGGAAGAAAGCAAGACTTTTCAGTACAAATAAAAGAAGACAATCAAAGTTGCTTGAAACTTGCTGATAATAAAAAATTCAGTAACAGAACCAAGCACATCGCGACGAAATACCACTATGTGAAGGATATGAAGGAAAAGGACCTGAACAGATACATCTATTGCCCAACAGATAAAATGTTAGCAGACATGCTGACGAAACCACTTAATTACATTAAGCTGTCAACTTTCCGGAAGGAGTGCGGACTTATTTAAAGAGACAGTACTCTAATAATCTCATCGTTGAGGAAAGGTGTTGGAAACAACGATGATTCATACTGCAGATTCTACAGAGAGTCTAATTCTTGTACTCAGGTAGCTATGCTTTGGCTGAGGGTAGCCCTTGGTCCTCAGGTTCCAGCTTTCAGTCTCTGCTTGTCAATTGAAGCATAAAGATAGATTTCGGTTCGGTTTCACTTATTTCATTCTTTTAATGTAACATAAGAATCTGTCTATCTAAAATATATGTATCAAATTCATATACAAGTGTGTTCATTTATTTATTGTTCTCTACTTTATAATCCACACTGCCAACAAAAGTTAATAAATATAAATGCTTACACAAACTCTGCTTTGCATTAAATATCTCTATGATAAAAAAGACTTATTTAATTCAAAGTAGAACTAAAATGGTAAAATAATAGCGATGATATAAGAAAAGTCATCTTTGCCCCACCGGTCGGCGATGACCCCCACCATTACCCTATGCTAAAAAACTGCAGTTTTTTCTAAAATTTCAACTTTGCTTTGGTTTTTTTATATTTACGAACAAGTAATAAATAAAGCATATAGATAGAATCATTTTTAAAATAACCTGTTCCTTATTTGTGAATATATTTTCTGACATAAAACAGACACTTCAAATATTCTTCAAATTTTCTATATGGATCATATTAAATATAAAGTTTCCTTTAAGTAGTTAGTGAGAGTCTTTTTGTTTAAATTAATAAAAATATCAGTATTTATTATTTGCTCCTACACTGTAAAAAAAATCTATTCAATTTTACATCTCTGGTGGATGTAAATAAAAGGACCCTCGTGTATCGGAGTAACTTTACGAATCTGTTGTGATATTCCAATTCGACCGATAATTTTACATGCGAAAATGTAAAATTCATTATGTGAAAGAATAAAATAAAATAGATCAGGGCGACAGGTTTCGAACACTCGTAAGCTCGAACTTCGTACAATTTCATGGAGATTGAAGAAACACAAGCCGGACACGTTACCATTCACCAAAAACACATAAGATACTATGGGTCTTTTTTAAGTTTAAATATTCCGTAACAAAAATATGGAATATACGTTTTGAACAACCGCATTTTTTCCGTTCCAATAGCAGAAAACGTAAAAGGCCAAATAAGAATAGCTCCAATTCGGACTATTTTTGTGTAAAAGGTGTCAAAAAAGTTGATCATAGCTGTCAATTTCCTCGCATTAAAAATAAAAATGCTCCAAAATTGAAGGATCAAGGCATCGATAAACAACGAAAGCGAGAGACGCTCTCGTATTCACATATTTGATTAATTATTCTAAATTTTAAATTAATTATAAATCAAAAATTTTACAGTTTCCGCCAAAGAACTTTGGTAAAATAAAAAATCTCGATGTAATTTTCAATCACAGGAAAGGGATTTTACCGACGCATGGTATTTTTACACGCTGCGACTGAATTTTCCCTTCTGAATGTAATTTCACATACTTTTGTAAAATCACACAGTGAAGTGTGTGGTATTAACAATGATACAATACGTAATTTTCCGAAACATTGTAATTTTACTCAAATATTTTTTTACAGTGTAAGTGAAAAGTCAAAGAACGGCTGAAAATGTTTAAAAAATCTACAACTGCATTAATAAATAATATAATAATAATTATAATAGTCATCAGAGATATCCAGGAAAAAACCTCAGCTGTCTAGCATTAATATAGGATTTCTCCTATCTTCATAGATATAAACAATAATAATTCATTCAAATAATTATGTTTAATGATTCAAATGAATTATTATTATTATACTCTATGAAAACTAAATAAGCAGTTGAAAATTTCAGAAAAACTGCAACTTTCTAGAATAATTCCAAGAAAACATTATTATAAATAATAATAAATTAATTGAAACATTATTATTGTTTAATTTAATCCATGATTTCCTCGATCTAACTGAAAAATTTAAAATAAGGTGCAAATTCGGAAAATAGCGATTGTTTGCATCTATCCTGAGATAAAATTGCTGAAAACAATAATAAATGTTTTTAACCATTTCCTCATTACTTAACTTAAATATAATTTCGACTCGCAAATTAAACTTCTTGAATAAAGGTGGTAGCTGTGTGCACAATTTAAACAAAAAACAACACAAACAATAAAATACCTTTGAAATGGACTGAAACTCTGATTGACGAAAGTGGTGCACAGGGGAAATATAAAGGTCAAGTGTCAGGTGATGAATGGAGACTGAGTGTTTGGAATGCTAGAGGGGTAAATGAACTTTAGATAAGAGAATTACAAAAAACTATGCACATAAAGAAACTGGATATATTATGTGTGATGAGAGACAGATTTGAAATATGGTCAGGAATAGATAGTGATTCTCAAGGTAGGCAAGAAGTAGGTTTGATTATGAATGAAAGAGCGGTGCAGCATCTGAGAGATCATGATTTAGCATCTCCCAAATTGCTGTGGGTTGGAATGAATGTAGGAACCAGAAGATTATTTATCATAGCGTGCTTCGTCCCAGTTGATCGTGATCCAATAAAAGTTAAAGAAGCCTTCTGGGACAGTTCATTATAAACTAAAAGTGTCTGAGATCATGAAGGAATAATCACCATACTAGGAGACATGCTCGGATGGATCGCCCAGCGTCAAGATAAAGAAAGGTTGCTAGGTAATTTTGGGGATCCAAGAGAAAATAATAACGGGAAATTATTAGTTAGCTTGAGCTTAGAAAAGGGCTTATTTATTCCAAATACTTGGTTTAGGTATAAAATGATCCATATGTACACTTGGTGTAAAGGAAATAGCTACAGTATAATTGGCTTTGTTGTTGCTGATGAAAGACTCAGAAAGCTAGTCAAAGATTCAAGGGTCATGAAGGGTTCTGAAAAATTTACTGATCACTGCCTTCTATTTTGCAAAATAAATTTAAGTCAGGGGTGGAAAAGGAAGAGAACAAAAAAAATTAAACGAACACGAATCAAAATCGAAAATTTACAGAAGTTGGAAGTACGAATAGACATTCAGTATGAAATAAAAGAACGCATAGATAATGCAACTTGGAAACCCCTAATATACATTAAAAATATAGAGGGCCCATCGGGTATGATTGATGATGCCATTGTTAGGAGTGCGACCAAAGTGTGTGGTACTGCGGTTGTAGAACGAACGTCTGATGATGCATGGTGGATAGTTAACCTACTAACCAATTGAAGAAACGATAAAATCAGATAAGAAGAAGAAAATATAATACAAAACGACTTTAGAGGAAGCAAAATAACTGCTTTATAAACTGTTTTAGGAAATTATTTGAAGATGAATAAACTTTGCGAAGTCCTGAAAGAGTATGGAGTCAATGGATGGCTCCTACAAGCTATAAAAACAATATATACGAGTAGCAAAGCGAGTGTAAGATTGAATGGGAAATTAAGTTACTGTTTTCATATTATTTAAGGAGTTATACAAGGATGCGTTATGCCTTCATGGACATTTATATTATTTATGGACAAGTGTTTAAGAATGACTTTTTTCGACAAAGAGGATGTGGATGTCGAGACAGTAAGGGTACGGGGGTTAGCGTTCGCAGATGATAAGGTTGTTATGGCAGAATCAATCGAAGACTTACAAAGAATGTTAAATAAACTAAATGCAAACAAGAAGAGCATGGGCCTCAAAATTAACGCAAACCAAACAAAAATTATGGTGTTCGAAGGAAAGAGGGCGAAAACACTATGCAATATTTTATTAAATGACGAGAGAATTGAACAAGTTGATAAGTTTGTATACCTTGGTAGCTTATTTACTAGAGACGGGAAGATAGATGAGGAATTAGATAGACACATAAACGAAGGTAAGAAGGTTATTGGTAGAGCAGGTCCCCTTATCAGAAGTAAAAATATATCAAATAAAGCTAAAATGGCAATACATAATTATATATTTGTACCGACTGTACTATACAGTAGCGAGACATGGACTTATCAAGAAAAAGATAAATGTAAAATTAACGCAATTCACATGAAATTCATGCGCATAATATGCGGAAGAACTCTGATGGACAAAGTGAGTAACGAGATAATTCTCAAAGAATGTGGTGCAGAAGAAACGCTAATAGACACATGGGAAAGAAATCGGTTAAGACGGTTCGGTCATGTTGAGAGAATGCCAAATGAACGACTAACGAAACAAGTGTATCAAGGTGAAGGAATGGCAGCGTGCCCAGAGGCAGACCGCGGAAAGAATGTTTAGAATGTGTGAATGAGACCCTAGTTAGAAGAGACATAATAAGCCACCGAAACACGAGAGCCTGCATGAAAAAATGTATGGACGTAAAAGAAGCTAGAGAAGTATGCCAGGACAGGAAAGTATGGCGGCAAATAGTTAATAAAAAGAGTTTCAGCAGAGTGAATGACGCCTGAAACAAAAGACCTTGGCCACTAATGGACCCAAGTGGGGAACTTTACATAATGACTTCGTGAGTTTCTTCGCTTGGGATGATTGCTAGAGAGATTGATCAGCAAGCTGGGTCGGAGAAGTGTTGCGGAACGAACGTGTTACGTATTTACGTACATAACACAAGAATTCTGGATCAATTTGAAAATTCTCTATCCCTTCCCACATTACTCCTTTCCCCACCGAATGAGCCACGCCTATCCTGAAAGGGAAATGGCTTAATGGTGTAATAATAAAAGAAAAGAATGAAGCTATAGGACACCATAAATGTGATGTAGAGCGCGATGCGTTAGAAAACTCAATTGAGAGTCTATGTCACTGAGGTTAGGGATATAATTAGGAACTTAAAAAACGGTAAGTTTGCTGGTGTAAACATATCCACTCTGAAATGCTTAAATACGGTGGCAAGTACTTACCGCAGACTGTGCGAATTGATAAGTTTTTCTATCGAGATGGAAGAAGTCCCAGACAACTTGAAAAAAGCGATGATCGTACCAATATACAAAGAAAAGGAAGATAAAAGAAACTGTAATAATTGCAGAGGGATCAGCTTGTTAAATATCGTCAGAAAAATATAGTCAAAAATACATATTCCTAGGGTATAGAAAATAGCAGAAGAAAATATATAGGAAGTTCAAAGTGGATTTATGCCAGGAAGGTCGTGTATGGATAAAATATTTAGCTAAGACAGATCACAGAAAAAAGTCAACGGATGACTCCTATAAGAAATAAAAACAATTTATACGGGTAGGAAAGCGAGTGCAAGGGGTGATGAAAACCCAATTGACTGGTTCGATGTTATTATGCGTAATATCCTCATGGCTATTTATTATATTCATGGACAAGTGTCTAAGAATGGCAATATTCGGCAAAGAAGGTGTGGTTCACGATACAGTAAGGTTACGTGGATTATCGTTAGCAGATGATAAGGTCGATATTGCTGAATTAATCAATGAATTGCAAAGAATGTTAAACAAACTAAATACAAGCGCAAAGAGCATGGGCCTCAAAATTAACCTCGGAATACAATTTTTTTTCAAAAACAAATTGCACTTAATTTCTTTTGGATTCGAACAAATTTGGGGGCGATATGCACTAAAATTTAACAATAAAGCAATAAAGCTTTCTACTGATTACATATTTAATGCTTTCATTTATATAGTATTTTCATAGGGGAAGGGCATATAGAGTTAAGATAGAAGTTTTTCTTATGTTCATTTTATCAAGGCAGGCTTAACATGCCAAGATATAATTGCTTGATTGTAGGGGAGAAGTGGATAATGTGGCGCGCATAACATATATCAATAGGTATAAAGAAAAATACACTCGATCATGTAATTTCAAATTATGCACCAAGTAGATCAATATCTGAGCTTTACTTTGTTCATATGAAAAATTGAATCTATATTAATTTAAATACTCAATTACTAAGTATTAAAAAAAAAAGTCATTGTGCGTGAACATACCCTATTCTGCCAGGTAATGCGGCGAGCGTTAATAATTTTATCTGTTTGCAAAGTTAAATTAATTTTCTAACAATCGAAAGAAAAATGATAGCAAAATAAGATTTCTATATTCAATATGGTTTGTAAAAATACATTCCAGGTTCTATTTTGGGAGTGATTAGTACCTAAAGCTATGAACATACATACAATATTCAACGTTTTGACATTTTACCATTAAAATCACCGTCCAAGCCACAACACCCGTTTGAGTTAGAATATTGAAATAAGGCATTTACTTACAGATATTAACTAGCTTTAACTGTTTATGAAATATGAGATTCTTTAAAATAGTCAGAAGATCAATATTGACAAAATTTTAATACCTTTGGAGCAAAATATTATGAGCTACAATGATTTTGTCGCAACTGTCATAAAATATGTTCAGCTTACAGAATCCAACCGAAACAAGACCTTTGACAGACGATATGATTTCCGTTAAATTTGTTCTGTTCCTGACAATCATGTGTATTTACCAGGTGTATACATATGAAACCGGTATTGCCATTTAGCGGCCAGTAGGCACACTTGTAGGCACTGTCGGAACTTACCATTTGTGCTAATTGGCATA
>NC_046658.1:78693140-78711308 GCF_010883055.1 Belonocnema kinseyi | reverse complement strand
GCGCATACTTTGAATAAAATATTTGTTATCATTCTCTTGAAATAAATGTGTTTTTTTCTTGAAAAAATACCGGTTTCATATGTATACACCTGGTATGTAGTGGCTGAGGAAACAATAACAACCTGGAAAAGTGCAGATGTAGCTGTAGGTGAGATACAAACCATATTTCTTAAGTTTTCAGTATATTAAATTTTTTCTCATGATATAGGATTTAGTATTGTCGAAATAGAAAAGAAGATTTAGATTTAAAAATATTCTCAAATTAAGATCGAATTTATTTTATGTTTTAAAAGGTTAGCATTGAAATAAAATTTCCATACAATTTGTCATATATTGAACCAAAATTTAAAGCTTTATCCTACCTGACATTAAATTAATTTAAAACAAGTTTTGCTATAGTGTAAATAAATTTCTTTTTAAATTATCAAGAAGCTTATGTATTGCTTTATATATAATGTAGACTGTAGAGTGTATAGGAGGTCTGCCCTACATTTTTTCTTGAATTTAAAAAAATAATTATACCGCAAATTATTTTAAACTGATTTTACATGTCTATACAGATCAGTGCGGTGGACTTAAAAACGTCAAATCGAAAGAAACTGTTTGTTATACTTATGATGAAACTAAAACATCAAGACCTTATAAGTGCAACGAATATATATGCACGGAGCCTCCTTCATCCGACATTCCTTAAAAAAATCCATGTGAAGATAAAAATAGGTATAAAATCACAAACTTCAGAAAAGTTAAAATAGATACGGTTCTAGCTCTGTCTCTGTACATCCCCTCTAATGATCAAAGTCGGGTAGGACTGTCATGATAAATTAATTCTTCACCTTACAACGACTGGATCATTATTTAGAAATGATTTTTACTCGTAAAATACATTTCTTTCATTAAGATGGCAGTTGGGCGTATACTTTTAACAATAAATAATACCAACAATAGATTAGCCTCGGAATTGATTAAAACTTTGGTTGCCGCAAGGTATCTAGAATGCTAAAGAGGTACATGATTCTAAGGAAAGACACTTTCAATTATGAAAGAATTATGATCCTGATTTAACCCTTAACTGGCACTATAGGTAAAAAATACTCCAAGAAATTTTCGAGCTTGAATTAACCGTACTAAATTCGATGAAATGGATCAAGTGTAAACTTAAATTAAACTAATGACTATAAAACTGATTCCAATTTTAAAAAAAACATATCTTAAATTACATTAGATAATTTTTTGTACAAAAATATTCATTAACGGTTGCGCAGAACACGTTTGACCACGTGACGTGAAAAACACCCGTTGAACCATTTACGTATTTAAAAGGAGCTGTGCCAGTTAGGGGTTAAATTTCGATTACAAGGAATTTTTTGATCAAATTATGATTCTTATTTAGAACGGAGAATTGAAAAGAAAACTTATTTCATATCTGGAACAAGAAATTCTTTTCATGAATTAAAAATTTCGCTTGGAAAAGTGAATTTTTAAAAAGAATTATAGTTTTGAATTGGTACAGGAAACTTTCGAAAAGAATTATGGGCCTGATTTAGAACAGGGAATTTTTGGAAATAAAATTATAAATCAGATTTAGAACATGGAATTATCCAAAAGCATTAAAATCTTGACTTGGAACGGGGAATTTTCGTAATGAATTATGATTCTGATATAAAACAGGCAAATCTGTAAAAAAAATATTTATATCTAGAACAAACAATTTTTTAAAAGGATTATAATTCTGACCTAGAGCAGTGCATTTTCAAAAAGAATTACCATTCTCACTTGGTACAGAGATTATTCACAAACAATTATGATCCTGATTTTCAAACAAGAATCTTTGGAAATAAAATTATAATTCAGGCTTGGAACAACGAATTATTCAAAAGTATTACAATTATAACTTGGAATGGGAAATTTTCGAAACAAATTATGATTCTGATTTGGAACAGGAAATTAAAATTAGAATTTCGACTTGGAACAAGGAACTTTCCAAAAGTATTAACATTTTTGCGTGGAACGGGGAATTTTCTAAAAGAATTATTATCCTGATTGGGAACGGGGAATTATTAAAAAAAATTATCTTTCAGATTTGGAACAAGTAATTATTGAGAAATATTAAAATTTTGACTTGGAATGCAGAATTTTCGAAATTAATCATGACTCTGAATTAGAACAGGAAGTTTTTTGAATTCAACTTACAATGCAGGTCTGAAATAAGGAATTTAAAAAAATTAATAAAATTTTGCCTTATGAAGGGAAATTTTTTGAAGGAGTTCATTCTACATTGAAAAAATATATAATTCATATCTATTATAATTCATATCGTATTACCATATTATCATATTATTATAATTTACATTTGAAACAATGTACTTTGAAAAAGAATTATGATCCTGATTTTAAGCAGAGAGTTTTTGTAAATAAAATTATAATCCAGTTCTGGAACAACGAATAATGTAGAAATATTAAAATTTTGACGCGGGACGGGAAATTATTGAAACAAATTATGATTCTGATGTGGAATAGGACATTTTATAAAAATTTAAATTCATATCTGGAACAACGAATTTAAAAAAATGGTGATCCTGATTTATACCAGGTAATGATCGCTACAGCTACATGTTCGCTATTATAGAAGATCGTCTATGTTTAAACATTAAATAAATAGGAGAATATTAAATGACAATAATGAATTATTAATTATTTAACTCACGACTTCGATACATGTTAAAAATTCTTAGAAAACAAGTTCATAACTTTTTCATATTTCTTTAAACTCGTCTATTCACGTTTGAAATCAAAAGAATACGTCTTTCAAAAAATGGTCTACAGTAAATTTATAGATCTTTTTTTCTATCTCGCACATAAATGATGAAAAAATCAATTTTTTCAGTTTTTCAAAAGAGTTATTCTGGTTGAAACAGTAACTATACGCCTTATAAAAAATGGTATAAAGTATATTTTTCGTTTCTCGCTCAGATTTAATTTTTTGAAGTTGGAATTTTGAATTCTTTTCAAAGCGTTATCATGAACGAACAATACTTACACGCCTTCTTAGAAAATTGCAGTAAGTAAATTTGTAAACCTTTTTGAGATGAATAATTTTTCATCTACATTTTTTTCTCTTGAAATATTGAAATCAGCTAAACTGAATTTTGGCCGGAAAATCGCAAATAATTAAAATATTGAAATCTCGATTTTTTTACGGACATCCATTTTTTACTGAAGCATACTAAATAATATGTTCATGTATTCATTTAAATATCCTTGTAAAAATAGTACAAGTGAGGTACACTCGCCTGTTCATAAGCATAATGTCAATAAAGAAATAAACTTTTCATTCGTAAACGTTTTTCTAGAAACAATGTTAATAATTTTTGAAACCCGCTTTTTTATCTCCTTCACAATATTATTAGAAATACGAAGCTCACATGTAACATGGAAGTAAAATATCAGATCATTAAATCCGAAGTTTCAAACGTAAACGGCAACACCATTTTTTCTGATCAATTAAATTTAGCCTAATCACTTTTTTACGAAATAATACTAAAAAATATGTATTTTGTATTTATTCTAATCTTTTCATTAAAATTTTTTCAATGAACTATACTCTCACGCACAAAAAATTATATCAACAAGGCTTTTTTTTATTCGCTACAATATTATTAGGGATAAGAAGTTTTATATGTAACGTTGAAGTAAAATGTCAAATCATGCAATCTTATATTTTAAGTATAAAATATTACTAATTTCCGCCACTTTATTGCAGCGCAATATGTACTTTATATAGGCCAAATATTGCGAAATTTGATTCCTTCCATAAATATTTTCTAAAATGCTGCATATAGACTTCGCCCTTGCACCCTTTTATGTGTCAAACAATAAAGCTCCGAAATATGTATCCTTCCTCTTTGTTTTTTTGTTTCTATTTAAATTTTTACAATCAATACTTGCGTAATTTACCATTCTATAATATAAAACTAATAATATATTATAAGTATATCTAAATTTCTCATAACATCACTAGAAAATATATAAATATTATATCTTTTTGAAGCTTACATTAGAAAAATACATTCAAACAAGATTATATTGCTTAACAATCCTTATAACGAAAAAAAACGAAGTGGCCACATGATAATAAAAAAATTATTATGATACAGTATCAGAAAGTTTTCAGGTTATTTTGAGTTGAGGTGCGGAAAGGTCGTCAGATATCACACATCATACTTTCAATTTTAACAGTTTAATTTAAACTTGAGGATAAACAACAGAATTAAGTCTTTCAAGTATTTTTTAATGTATTTATCTTATTATCCTTACAAAATATTAAGGAAGAACTTTACTCATTCGCACATAAATGCGATGTCAACCAATTAATAATCTTTTTATTCGTGAATTCTTTCACATAGAAAAAAAGTTAGTAATACTTGCAGGCATTGTTTTTTATCTCCTTCAAAATATACGACTATCAACATGAAGCACATGAAATAAAACTAAAATTTAAAATCATACAATTTAACATACAGCGCAGTATATGTACTACGAAAAGTATGTGCCCGTACATGGACGAATAAGTATAGCTGAAAGACAACAATACGAATATCGTAATTGAGAGTTTTTAGGACTATTCAATTTTCAAAGAAAAAAAGTATTATTTACTTCTCATCAGATAAGTACGGGAAATTGTGCGAAACTAGTTATTTTCTGTTATGGTTTCAAGATCTTGATTTTAGAGTTAAAACTTGGCTTAAAAATTTTACGGTTTAAAACTATAAAACGTCCTGTGTGGCCCTAATTTTTTCTAAACCCACCCCGTAAACAATCGTAGTTCTTAACGTGACCCCCTCTACCTCTTACATTGATAACGTAGTTCATGGATGACGTTTTATCTAAAAACGGTATACAATTTTGTAAATCCTTTTGAGTTAAATAGTTTTCCATATTTAAATTGTTTTGGATTTTCACATTTTGTTGTTTTGGAAATCAATATGATACTTATGATAAAACGAAAACAGCAAGAGCTTATAAGTGCAACGAATACTTCTGCAAACCTAATAACTGAAAAAGCACATTATAACTTTTAACAACATAGCAATGATGTGTTTAGGTATATTAAAAATAAAAGTTATGCTTTAAAATATATATTTGTATCGTTTTTCTAAAATATTTTAACGACCCTCCTTCATCCGACATCCCATGAAAAAATCCGTTTAAATATAAAAATAGGTATAAAATTACTCAAAGTCGGGTGGGATTGGCGTTATACTGTGACTTTTTCCCTTTACGAAGACAAGATAATTATTTTGGAAATGATTTTTACTCGCACAATACATTAATTAAAAATCTGGTGGTCGCTAGGTATTTGAAATTCTAAAAAGGTGAATGATTCTTAGGAAAGACAATTACAATTATATAAAAATATGATCCCGGCTTAAAACAAGGAATTTTCGGGAAAAGAAATTAGAATTCAGATCTGTAGTAGGGAATTATCCAAAAGAATTAAAATTTTAACTTGAAACAGCGAATTTTCGAAAGAAATTATGATTCTGACTCGGCACAGGGAGTTTTGGAAAAAATGGAATTCATATGTGGAACAAGGAATTATCAAAAATAATTAAGATTCTTATTTTAAACGGGAGATTTTGTAAAAGACTTATGATCTTAATTTTGGGACAGGGAATTATCAGGAAAAAAATAAAATTTAAATCTGGAACAAGGAATTTTTCAAAAAATTAAAATTTGTACTCTGAACTGCGAATTTTGTAAAAGAATTATGATCCAATTTTGAACTGGGAATCTCGAGCAAGAAATTTTCCAGAAGTATTTACATTTTTATTCTGAACAGCAAAATTTTTGAAAGGACTTATGATTCTGATTTGAAACAGGGAATTCTTAAAAAAACATTTATTTGCATCTGGAAGAAGGAATTTTTTAAAGAATTATAATTCTGACTTGAATCAGTCAATTTTCAAAAAGTATTGCAATTACGACTTCGTACAGAGAAAAATTGAAAACAATTATGATTTTTACTTTGAAACAGGAAATCTTCGGAAATAAAATTATAATTCAAACCTGAAACAACGAATTATCAAAAAGTATTGCAATTATAACCTGGAATGGGCAATTTTCAAAACTCATTATGATTCTCATTTAAAAAATGAAATTTTTAAAAAAAATTTAATTTATGTATGGAACTAAACATTTTTCAAAAGTATTAAAATACAGATCTGAAACAAAGAATTTTCCAAAAGTATTAACATTTTGATGTGGAACGGCAAATTTTCTAAAAGAATTATTATCCTGCTTGGGAACGGGGAATTTTGAGAAAAAATTAATATTATTAGCAATCATACCTGGAACAAGAAACTTTGCAAAAGAATTATGATCCTGATTTGAAGTAGAGAATTTTTGTGAATAAAATTATAATTCTGTTCTGGAAAAACGAATTATCTAGAAATATTACAATTTTGACTTGGAATAGAAAATTTTCGAAACGAGTAATGATACTGATTTTATTTTATTATTTTATTTAATTAACATATAGAACAAAGAATAAAAAAATTGTGATTCTGATTTAGACCAAATGATTGCTCCAGCTACATGACCGTTATTATAAAAGAGCGCCTATGTTTAAATTTTAAAGGAATATTAGTAGAATATTAAAAGATAATAATGTATAATCGTTACTATTCAATAAAAATCCTTACTATTGAAGTTTAAAATATATGTTTATAGAAATCGATTGGACACCATATCTGTTATTTAAAATGATGTTGTTGCAATGTTCTTAATATTTATCATTCTAGGTAGAAAAATAAACTTTATGACTGCAAAGTTTTATCAGTTAACCAATTTTATCAGAAGAATTACCATAACTTAAAAATTACTTAACTCACGCTTTTGATACAGATTGCAAATTTTTGAAAAACAAGTTCATACCTTTTTTATATTTTTTAAAACTTGTATTCAAAAACATTAGAATAATAATAATAATATTCCCGAATATTTTTAATAATACGGAAAAACCAAAGGTAATTTTTTTGCGGGAAATTTTCGAGTAGTTATAGTTGAATTTTTTCGCATCGAAACAATACCAGATTCAATACAGTTGATAACATAACCATTTCCAATGTGGTGGGTAAATCTTATCACATGAAGTTGATTTTGGATGAATGTAGATATTACTCTGAAATCGCTATAAAGATTAAATTTTGTTTTTCTGTAAATGCTTAATAAGATTAGGAAACATTTTTTGTATGCATACAATTTACAGAAGCTCATATTTCAATTGTTATAGAACTAACAATTCTGGTATAAATTGGAAATCTTTAAAAAAATAAATGCATAAATTTTCTATATTTTGTAAGCCTTTTGTGTTAACATAAAAATAATAAAATTAGTACAACCCCTACTTGATAAATCTTACAGAACTTATGTCTACATACCAATAAAAACTGTACGCGTACTAAAAAGTATTTTTAAATATCTTCCGTCCTTATGAAAATGTTAGAATAGCCGGAAAATAGAATTTTTCATTTTTCAAAAAGCGTTATCGCGTTTAAAATAAAAAGTATATGTCTTACAGAAAAATAGTCTGCAGTAAATTTATAGATTTTTTTGACGTAAATAATTTTACTTTTAGATATTTTTCCTATCGAGGACAGATATTCTGAAAAATCGAACATTCCTCGTTTTTAAAACCGTTATCATGTTTGAAACAGAAATTATACGCCTTAACAAAAAAAAGTATAAGCTCAGTTTTTGTTTTAAATTGGAATTTTTAGTTTTTTTTAACGCATTATCAAGATTAAGCTATACGCCTTCTAAAAATTCGTAGTAAGTAAATTTTTAGAATTTTTGAGGTGAATAATTTTTCATCTAAATTTTTTTTCTGGATAAATTGAATTTAGCGAAATTGAATTTCATTGGGAAAATCGCAATTAATTGTTTATGGCAGCATACTTTAAAATAAGCTCATGTACTTATTTTAATACCCATGTAAAAGTATTTCAAGTGAGCTGTACTGTCATGCACGTTAACATGATGTTAACAAAGCAGTAAAATTTTTGATCGTAAATTCTTTCTGACAGAAACAACATCAAAGATTCTTTTAGTTTCGGTTTTTTCATCTTCTCTACAATATTATTAGAAACAAGAAACAAATATGTGACATCAAAGTAAAAAATTCAGTTTATCCAAACTGATGTTTTAAGCATAAGAAGATTACTAATCTCAGCCACTTGAATGCAGCGCAATATGTACTTCATATAGGCCAAGAAGCATAGGAGAATGTCGACAAAACGAAAATATGAATATTGCGAAATTTTATTTCTTTCATAGATTTTTTTTTAGAATTCTGAATCAATTATTTCAGATTAAAATAGTAAAAATATTACAATAGAAAATAAAGAATATTTTCACGACAAAACAATGATACAATGATACTTTTAGACAGAAAATGGTCCTAGCCGAGAATATACAGGTCAAGAAATAATATTTACTGTCCTAGTGGTGCTGATTATAGACTTCTTCTTGGCACTTTTTATTTTTATTTAAATTTTTACAATCAACTCTTGCGTTAGTTATCATACTATGATATGAAACTTATAACATGCCATAAATATACATAATCTTCTAATAAAATATCTAGAAAAGATATGAATATAACGTCTTTTTGAACATTATATAAGAAAACATATATTCAAAGAAAGATTATATTGCTTAAAATCCTTATCACAAAAAAAAAAAAAAAAAAATCGCAACATGGTAATAAATAAATTATTATAATACAGTATTAGGCATTTTTTTCAGGTTATTTCGATTTCAGGTGTGGAAAGGGCTTCAAGTTGTGTTCCTCAATAATTCTTGAAGGACAATAATGAAAGTACAGAAATGTCCATAAGATTAGCCCTGAAATGAAAATTCCGTAGTATTTAAAAAAATTTCAGGTTATCTATATTTTTTACTTCATACTTCAAGTTTTAACAGTTTACTTCAAACCTCATGATTAATAACAGATAAACTGTTTCGAGTATTTTTTAAAGTATTTATTTTAACATCCTTACAAAAATATTAATGAAGAAGTTTAGTCATCCGCGCATAAATGCGATGTCAACAAAGTAATGATATTTTTATTCGTGATTTCTTTTGAATTAAAAAAATGTGGTGATACTTATAAGAATTCTTTTTTATCTCCTTTAAAATATAAGAGTATAAACACGGAGCACATTAGAACAAAGTTAAATTCAAAACCATAAAATTTGACTACACAGCGCAACATGTACAGTAGGTACGACTTTTAATAAGGTAAGCACGGAACATTTTGTAATACTGGCTGTTTTCTGTTATGGCTTCAAGATGCAGATTCAACAATTAAAACTTTGCTAAAACTTTTACGGTTGGAAATAATAAAACTTTCTAAAAGGGTATAAAATTGCAACTACAAGCAATTAAAAAAAGCTAAATTGTACTTCGGAATTTTAATTACAAATAAAAATTGAATATGACGTATTCCACGCAAACTTTACGTTATGTATTCAGCTCCGGCAAACTATTGCCAGATTTTATTTTTCTCGTTCACTCATTAAAAAAGTTTGTGGGTGACTGGTGACAGAAAAATTATTGGCAATAGTATTATTATTAATAGTAAAACCGTAATTTAATTCTTATTCGGGAGCATTTTCCAAACGCATACATTTTTGGACATATATGGTTTTGTTGGTTAACAAATTTTATTAGAAGAATAAACATAACTCCGAGAAAGTCATTTTGAACACTATTAAACTCACGACTTCGATTCAGATTGAAAAATTCTTGAAAAACAAGTTCATTCCTTTTTCATATTTTTAAAACTTGGGTATTCTAAAGCAAAATAATAAAAATATTACCGAATATTTTCAATAACACATAAAAAACCAAATTAAATTTTTGTTGCGGGAAATTTTCAAGTAGACAAAGTTTAATTTTTTTCCCATGGAAACAGAACGAGATTCAATATAGTTGAGATGGTAACCATTTTCAATGTCTTGGATAAATCATATCACTATCTGCAAGTTCATAACTTTTTCATATTTTTTATGCTTGTATAAAAATAAAAATAATAAAATTATTACCGAGTCTGGTAAATCTTAAAGGGATTATCACTAATTAAATGTATACCAATAAGAACTGTACGCGTACTAGAAAATATTTTTAAATATCTTCCGTCGCTATTGAAAAGTTAGAATAGCCGGAAAACGTAATTTTTAATTTTTCAAAAAACATTATCCCCAGGCGGAAAAGTTATATATAGTTTATATATAGTGTGCAGTATTATTTATAATATTCATTTGTTTTAAAAGTTTTTTATATAAAACAAATGAATATTATATATAATATTTCACACTATATAATTTTTCCGCCTGGGTCATGTTTAACATAAAAACTATCCGTCTTATCAAAACATGGTTTGCAGTAAATTTACAGATCGTTTTGAGGAGAATAATTCTTTTCAAATTTTTTTTATTTCGCACAGATTTTCTGGAATATAAAATTTTCCAGTTTTTAAAAATAGTTATCACGTTTGAAACAAAAACTATGCGCTTGTTCAAAAAAATGGTATAAAGTGAAGTTGTAGGTCCATTTGAGATAAGTAGTTTTTTTTATGTTAAACCTTTTTTCGTTTCTCGCTCAAGTTTTGGTGGGGAATTGGAATTCATAAATCTCAGGTTAGATATATTTTTTTATACAACTACAAACATGAAGGACATAAAATTAAGGTAAAATTGAAAATCAAACAATCTGGCATGTAGCGTAGTATGTACTACGTGGGCGAATAAGTATAGCGTAACCCGTGTGGAAATAATTCATGGCGCTACACTGTTCCAGCCTAGACCACCACGAGTCTATACTGGCGCTCTCTCGAGAAACTATCCTGGGGCGGCGCGCAAATGTTACGCTCCAATCGACTAGCCGTTATCTACACCAGCGGTACTGGCACGTTTTATTGAATGTAGTAAAATCTAGTAGATTTAGATGCGACCAAGACTGCAAATTTAATACTTATTTTTATAATTAAATCATTCCTGACATAAAAGCACATATGAGCTACATTGAGAATATCAACAAATTCCATATTTCTGTAAGAAAAATAAAATGTAACTTGTATGTACTTTTTTGACAGAATGTTTCCAAATATTATTGATAAAAAAGAAAATGTTTTGGAACCAGGAGCCAACCTCAAAATTTAATTCTCATTTTACTCTATAAATACTAGAATTACATATTTTTTAAATCATTAGGGCCTATTCCTTCATTAAATCAAATTTTTATTCGGAGTGAAAAATTTGTTAATTTCAATAGTTTTTTTGTGAGACGTTTTTTTTCAAATGCTGGGGTTAGAATTTAAAGAAAAAAACCTTATACAAAAACTATTGGAATTAGCCAAGGTTCTACTCCGAATAAAGATTGAATTGAAAAGAGGACTAAGCCCTAATTATCTAGAAAAGATATAATTATAGTATTTATAAAGTAAAATGAGAAAATACAGTCTTGAGGTTGGTTCTTGATTCCAACGCCCTTACGTCGAAAAAGAATCTGGAAAACTTCAAACCTCATGGTCGCGAAACGAAACGTATTCACACTGAATGGCGACATGGCGAACATCTGATTTTTGCAATCCGGTTCCGGTTATTGTTGCCAACTTTTTTGATAGCAGTTTTTAATTGTATTGCATGGTGAAAGTTGAGTGCTGTTGGTAGCACTGCATAATATTTGAGGTTAGGTAATACGTCATTTTAATGTACATGAGTACTGGATACATGGCATACGAAAAGGAAAATTACTTTCCCAAAAAACCTAACGATAAAACGTCTTTATTCAGCAATCATTTTTTATATTAGTTTTGTCTTTCATTCAATATTTTACCAATAAACACTTTATAGTGCGTCAGATCAATCGATACTTAGTGATGAATTAAATTAACAAATCTGCACTATGAGAGACAGCACTGACAACACAGGCAACTTTATTTCTTCTATTTCCTTTGATTTGAGCACTGTGGTAACGTTCCGGAAGGCTAGCAAAACTTTATAAGTGGCGCGATTATATGCAATAAATGTAATTTGTTATCTTTTATTAATTAGTTTTTAAATGACGCCTTCTTTTTCAAAGTCCAAATAGAAGTACTTTCTATAGCCAAGCTAAATTTTAGACGGAATTTTGAGAATAATGTGATGTCAAATTTTGGCTAGCGATATTAGTGGGTCTACATAGAACTGCGTGAAGTGGGACGATGGTCGTGGGGGCTAAAGCGTAGGCTTTTGGACCCACTCCGTCCGCTTGTAGTTTCGATTTCCGCCTCGCACTCTGGAAGAGCCTCGGCGGCCCATGCGGTGAATACTAGCCTAGCAAGGGAGTTGTTCATCTCCGGAGAGCCATGGGACCGGTACCTCTAGAGAAAAAAGTTTTCTCTTATTACTTAAAGCTGTTGCTCTTGGTGGTTCGGAACCCACCTTAAACTGCAGGTCCCCCTTCCACCACCAAGTAAGTGTGTGGGGGGTGTGTAACGGAATAAAGAAGAACATGCAAGAAAAATGTAAACCCTTAGGGGACAGATTATAAGCTTCCATGGAACTGCGTGATGGATTTTCCTATCTAGTACGTATAGATAGCGCCAAAAGAGCGTCAATCTAATTCGGCGTGAACAGACAGCCACGAATAATCCAGTACTGGCGCTAGAATAATTCCAGTCTGCTAGGAATTATTTCCACATGGGAAAGACAACCACAATAAAAATATCGAAATTGCGAGGTTTTTGGACTATCCATTTTGTAAACAGAAAAAAACGTAATTCTAATAAAGCAAGCACGAACGTTTATGTAATATTAACCACTTTCCGTTCTAATTTCAAAATGCAAATTTTACAGTTAAAACTTCACCTAAATATTTTAGGATTCTAATCTATAAAATTTTGTATACTCATTTTTAATAGCGTGGTCCCAAGACTCATTGGAAATTTTATTTTTTTATTTTCGTGCATATACCCCTAAATTTTTTCATAGATATTGGATGAAGCGAGTTATGATTGGACATTTCTCTTCATACCTAGCTACAAAGCACTAATAAATATTTATTTTTTAAATATTACAGAAACAAAATGGCGGTTACGTAATGGCGGACACTTTTTAAAAATTGTTATCGGATTTGCATTAAACTTGGTATAAGTGGGTTTTTGGGATCTCTGATTTCAAATTTGGAGTCAGACTTTTAAAATAAAATTGTGGCTACAAAAACGTGTTGTAGAAAATTGCACCCGTGGTGCAATTTTCAAAAACAACCCCTATCATAAAAAACTACCCTAAAAAATAAATATGCACTAATCTGAAAATTGAGGACACCAGAATTGAAAGATGATTTTAGGCTCTCCGATGCCCCCACTCGGAAATAATTATATAACGGATTGTGGCATTGAATTGAGAATGAAGTACATGAGCAGCGTTTGATTTCCTCGTATTATGACCAAACATTGTATGTACCGAAATCTTAGGATTCATTTAACGCTGACTTTTGTACGTTTTAAGACAGACTTCTACACTGTAAAAAAAATCTATTGAATTTTACATCTCTGATGTAACTTTACGAATCTGTTGTGATATTTTAATTCGGCCGATAATTTTACACGCGAAAATGTAAAATTCATTATGTGAAAGAATAAAATAAAATAAAATTTATCAGGGCGACAGGTTTCGAACACTCGAAGCTCAAAACTTCGTAGAATTTCATGGAGATTGAAGGAACACAAGCCGGACACGTTACCACTTACCCAAAACTCATAAGATACTATGGATATTTTTTGATGTTTAAATATTCCGTAACAAAAATATGAAATATACGTTTTGAATAAGCGCATTTTTTCCGTTCCAATAGCAGAAAATGTGAAAGGCAAAATAGGAATAGCTCGAATTCGGTCTATTTTTGTGTGAAAGCTGTCAGAAAAGTTGAACATAGCTGTCAATTTCCTCACATTAAGAATAAAAATGCTCCAAAATTGAAGGACGAAGGCATCGATAAACAAAGAACACAAGAGACGCTTTCGCATTTACATATTATATGATTAATTATTCTAATTTTAAAATTAATTATAAATAAAAATTTTACAGTTTCCGGCAGGGTAAAATTAAAGATCTTTGGTAAAATTGAAAATCTCGATGTAATTTTCAATCATAGGAAAGTGATTTTACCGACGCATGGTATTTTTACACGCTGCGACTGAATTTTTTCTTCTGAATGTAAAGTTCGTATGAAGGAATGTGTAATATTATTTTTATCGAGTTTGTAATATTACACTGCTGTTCGAGGGTCCTTTTATTTAAATAACTAGAGGATGTAATTTTACATAATTTTGTAAAATCACACAGTGAAGTGTGTGACATTTACAATGATACAATATGTAATTTTCCGAAACTTTGTAATTTTACAAAAATCTTTTTTTACAGTGTACTGAAGATTTTGAGAAATGCTAAAAGAATCAATTACTAAACGACTTTTCAATCCTTCAGTTGTACATAAATATACTTATGAAATGTTTATCCGTCGGTTGCTAAAAATTATAATTTTTAGCTTGTTCATTTTCAACTAAGGGATAGCTTTCTAAAGTAAAGGGATGGTTTTAGAAATTTTATTTTGGGGGCGTTCGAGAGCCTAAAATGAGCTTTTAATTCTGGCGTACTCAATTTTCAAATTAGAACATATTGCATTTTTAGGGTAGTTTTCTTGTGATAGGGGTCGTTTTTGATAAATTGCGCCGTGGTTCATACAAAATAATTCAATGAGCTTTAAATTCTGGTGTACTCAGTTTTATGATTAGTGCATATTTAGTGCATTTCATCAGCACTTTTAAGTAAAATGTAGTTTTTTCAATATCAAGGGATGGTTTTGGGAAATTGATTTTGCAGGCGTTAGAGAGCCTCAAATGAGCCTTTAATTTTGTTGTACTCAATTTTCAGATTATTGCATATTTACCTTTAATGAGCCTTCATTTCTGATGTACTCAGTTTTATGATTAGTGCATATTCAGTGCACTTTATAAGCACTTTTAAGTAAGGGGTAGTTCTCTAATAGCGAGAGATGGTTTTGGAAAATTGATTTTGGTGGCGTTGGAGAGCCTCAAAAAAGGCCTTCAATTTTGGTGTGCTCAATTTTCAGATTAGAGCATATTTAATTTTTAGGGTAGTTTTTGTATGATAGGGGTTGTTTTTGAAAAATTTCGCCATGGGTCTGGCAAAAGCCATCAATGAGACTTTAATTCTAAAGTACTCAGTTTTATGATTAGTGCATATTCCGTGTTTTTCATCAGCACTTGTATGTAAGGGGTAGTTTTTTAACAACAAGTGATGGTTTTGGAAAATTGATTTTGGGGGCGTTAGAGAGCCTTAAATGCGCCTTCAATTCTAGCGTGCTCAATTTTTAGATTACAGCATATTTAATTTTTAGAGTATTTTATTTATGATAGTGGTTGGTTTTGAAAAATAGCGCCATGGGTCATGCAAAAGCCTTCAATAAGCCTTCAATTCTGATTTAATCAGCTTCATGATTAGTGCATATTCAGTGCACTTCATCAGCACTTTTAAGTAGGGGGTAGTTTTTTAATAGCAAGGGATGGTTTTGGAAAATTGATTTTGGGGGCTTTGGAGAGCCTAAAATGAGCCTTTAATTCTGTTGTGATCTATTTTCAGATTAGAGCATAATGAATATTTAAGGTAGTTTATTTATGATAGGGGTTGTTTTTGAAAAATAGCACCGTGGTTTAAACAATAGCTTTTAATGAGCCTTCAATTCTGATGTACTCAGTTTTATGATTAGTGCATATTAAGTGCACTTTATCAACACTTTTAAGTAAGGGGTAGTTTTTGAATAGTAAGAGATGGTTTTGGAAAATTAATTTTGGGGGCGTTGGAGAGCCTGGCATTAGCTTTCAATTCTGGTGTACTCAATTTTCAGATTAGTGCATACTTACTTTTTAGGGTAGTTTTTTTATGATAGGGGTTGTTTTTGAAAAATTGCGCCTCGGGTCATACAAGAGCCTTCAATGCGCCCTCAATTCGTATGAAAGGAAAAATTTTATATCACGAATATTTCTACCATGGTACTGCTAGCTTTACGTAAAGCTGGCAGTACCATGCATTTTTTTGAAAAAATGCAGAGCCGAAAATTTGGCTGTTAGGTATTAAATGCGCCTTAAATGAGCCCTCAATTATGGCATAGGTCTTAGTTTCTTTGGACAAAGTGGTACTTTCAGCTTTACCCACCTGCGATCTGCTTTGCCACGCAAATGCAATATTCTCGAAATTTGCCCCGTTCTTTAACGTCGCGAGCGGGCGCGGCGTGACTACACACAAACAAATCGATTGCATCGAGAATCGCAGAAAGTTGCACCTGAATTTTTGATTTTTCAAATAGTAAGACCTTTACTTGAATTATGAATCTGAGAACAACGCGGAGTCTCGCGGAAACATAACTTTTCGCATGATTTTCGGAAAATTGTTAATGTGAAACTTATAAACAATTTTTACACAAAGTAAATTGTTAAAACATATTACCAACCTTGAGGTGCTTCCTTCATTTTCTTTTTGAAGATTTTTGCACATTCGACAATTCCCGTATGCACTTTGAATGTGGTTTTTCTCGTTCCTTGTAGCACGTTGCACGGAGCACGATGTAACAAGGGCGACTTTCAGACGTTGCTACGCGTTTCGTAGGCACCTAATCTTTTTGCTATTCGACAAATAAATGCAGAGGAACCTCGTTTATCGACGACCACATATGAAATCTTCCGGAAAATTTTTTTTGTAGGTTTTGACCAACTTTTTGGGCGTTTCAGACCACTGTGCGCCGCGCCGCTTTATCCGCTTCTACCCTATGATATAGAAATGATTGATATAGAATAAAAAAATACTTAAAATTTTTAATTATAATAAGAGTAGGCACCAAAGAATTCTTAAATCATCCAAATGCTGTCCCAATAGGACTTGCTATCGGGTTCGTAATACAGAGTCTTTGAATAAATTTATGTTTTAAAAATTAATTCAAATACCTTCTACACAAAAATTAATATCTTCAATTATTGTTTCGAAATATATTTTTTTATCATTTGAGTACGTCAGAAATTTAGTTCTTTGTTGTCTTAAAGCAAATCTTTCCGAAAGACTCAAAGTATTAAGGAGCTACGCGTGAATTTGACGTTTTCAATCACACAAAACTCTCGCTTTCAGTCCAATGTGAAGGGTTGCCTTCAAATAGCCTTTCACTGAATTCGGAGGAATTGAAACGTAAAGACTCAGGGCCGCCTGAACCGTTTCCAATTACAATACATGCTATTGCACAATATACATGAATGAGTACTCGCGCACTGCGGCTCTTCCAAGGCGACTGTCGTAACTGCTCTCGCCCTGCTCACCTGAGAAACCGGTGTGGCTAGCAGCTCTATGAAGGCCGAAAACGGGAGGGGCTGAAAGCGAGAGTTTGGTCTTCCGACTGTTTCAAAATTTTTATATTAGAATTCAAAAGCCTATAAACAAGTTGATTCGAGGGACATGTAAATTTTGTATACAAGCTATTATAGATTCATAAATGAACTTCAGGGATTTTGAGTTTATGGAATTTGAATTATTTGATTTTTAACCTTTTATGATTTTCGGAATTTCAAATTTATACAGTATTTGAACGTGTTCTTAACACATTTTGCGCATAACCCTAATTCAATAGGATCTTAGAAACTGACGTAGCATTAAGATGACATGGACAGAAACTTTCAGTATTGAGTGAGCTTGAAATTTCGAAGTAAAAAAAAATTAACATTTGGAGTGCGCATGACGTAAACATGCCATATCATGGTTACGTCGGTTTCCAAATTTTGCAGTGTAGAATTTGTTTTATCAGACTTATTTGTTGATAGATGACTAACATTTCGAACCAATTTCAATTCACAAATCGTTCTTATTTCATTAGATTGGCGGATCAAACTGTAGTGCATTTGTTTTATTGCGTGAACTGTTTTAATACCCAATTAAGTCTTACAGTCTGTCAAGTTAATGCGTGGGTAACTTTTTTGGTAAAATATTTTATTTAAACGCATGTTTCTACATGGAATTACATTTGTCAAGGTGTCGAGCAAAATGCTTTTCTGTTAGTATT
>NC_046658.1:78690910-78693040 GCF_010883055.1 Belonocnema kinseyi | reverse complement strand
GGGAGCTCTTCTTAATATTTTGACACCAAAATCATGTCGATACACCTTACCGACTGCGAGTAAAGCCACCCACGCTTTAACTTGACAGACTGTACATAAAATCCTAATTGATCAATATTTATTACAAACTAAGAAAATAAATTGGAGGTTCTATTTTCGGAGTGATTATCATCTAACATAAAATATTCAACATTTCGACATTTTACCAATAAAATGGCTGTCTACGTCGCATTAGCAGCTTTTGTATAGTGTTGAAATAACATATTTATTTGAAGATATTCTCCAACTTTACCAATTTGTGACACATGTAATACAAATTAAGCAATTATCTTAATTAACCTAATTTTTTTACTATTGGATATTGCATTCATAAATTCACATACTGAACCTAACCTTACTCATTCATAATACATAGATTTTTATTAAATCGACCGTGCCGCATTTCCCACTGCGCTGCTTTACCTGCTTCTGCCCGATGCTAGAAAAATATCATATATAGAATAAAAAATCTACCCGCTTCGCGGGCACATTCTCAACGCGCGCCGCGCGCGCGGCTCGCCTTGCTCGCAAGTTTGAGCGCGCCTAGGGCGCGCCTAGGGCGCGCGACGGTTGGATCTCGCGCTTCGCGCTCGAACATAATTACACCTCGCGATTCGCGCTTGGATATTTATTCTTTGCATTTGGAATGCTTGAAAAAAACTTTATCAAAAAGATCTCTTTTAGATGACAGTATTTATATGCGTCTTCATATTCTGAATTGTCTACTTAATTAAGTATAGTCAAAGATTAAGTTTCTCAAAGCTCTGTAGGCTTTGAGGAACACATTCTCATCGTGACCCTCGCGCTGCGCACTCGATTTCCGACAGACATTTAGGGTTTTGTCTGATTTTTTTCTCGTAACTTTAGTCGATTCTCCACACATTTTTATTGAAAAAATTCTTTTTTTCAACGTTATTTTTCACAAATAAGACAAAAAGTACGCGCCCTATCAAGAAGTGATTCTTAACGAAGTTGTAATTTTTTTTTGGGATAACCATTTTTGTTAATTCATCTTTTTTCGTATCCTACATAGTTTGTTAACAAAATAGAATTGTTTATTTTCCATTATTTTTTGTGCAATCAAAATTTGAATTTTCGATTCTTGAAGAAAATCCAAAAATTTGTTATGATAATCGTGTAGGGCTTTCAAAAATAAATACTCTGAGAATTTTCTTTTTATCTAAAAAAGTCATTTAGATAAATTGTTTGCTCTTTTTAATACTATAAATATCCGTACATATAATTTTGAAATTCAGAAAAAAGTGGTCTCAAAAATTTTCAAAATGCGCTTACTTTTTGAATTTTTATCAAAAATGTCTGGTTCACGAACTCGTCCTTTCTTTTAGGACCTGAAAAAAGCGTGCCATAGATGAATTTGATTCATTCATATTTTCGAGAGTTATCGTGTTTACGGACGGACGGACGGCCGGACGGACAGACAGACAGACGTCATCGTGAAAACTTGATTTTTAGATTCAGGGGGTCTCGAAAAATACTTTCTCAATCATAAATGGTGAGAATGTATGAAAGTAAATTTTTTTAAATCCACACATGAGACGAAAAAGAAATTAAAAAACATAAGTTGTGATGAGAATGTGCCCACGCAGCGGGCCGATTTTTTATTGTTAATATCGTGTTTCACGATTGAAACACAAAATACAGATGCTATCAAAAAGTTATCTGTAGCAAGTTTGTAGATGTTTTTGAAATTCACAATTTTTGTTCAGTCATCTTTTTACCCATTTTGCACATTTTAACCGCAAAATGTAATTTTTTATTTTTCATTCTTTTCTATTCTGTCAAAATTTGAATTTTCAATTTTTTTGAAAAAATTAAAAAGGTGTTTAAACAATCTAGTAGGGCATTGAAAAAGAAACATTTTTCTTCTCTTGACGTTTTTTCATATCATGCGTTATTTAGCTTAAAATGTTGATTATCGTGTGTTCTTTGAAATTTTTAAAATGATATAACTGTGGTAAATGTTGCTAACAAACTAAAAATCTACAGACACACGCACATTCGTAAAAACCTGTTTTTCGGATTCAGAGGGTCTCAAAACGTGGACACTTGACAAAAACGGGGGGGGGGGGG
>NC_046658.1:78689299-78690898 GCF_010883055.1 Belonocnema kinseyi | reverse complement strand
TCAAATTTTACACAAATCTAATACCTTCTCTTGATGAGAATGTAAAAAACTTAATATTTCTCAAATCTTATTCACCTTCAGAATCCAGCCCAAACAAGACATTTGATACATGACATTGTTTCCTTTAAATTTATTCTGTTCTTGGCAATCATTTGTATCTATGCAGTGGCTCTGTGATCAGCTGGCTATACAAGTGCAGGTGAAGCTGCAAGTAAGGTATAAATTCTTCAGCGTATTAAATATTGTCAAATACTGCAAGATTTAGTTTTATCAACATTCAAAGTAGATTTAAATATTCTAAAATCTATATCGCATTTATTCTACGTTTTAAAAATCTAGAATTAAATTAAATTATAGACTACATTTTTCAAACCAACATAAAATTTAAAAAAAGATTATGTAACAAAATTGCGCAAAGACGCTAAAAAGAATTGTGATCGTGCAAAAATAATTTCACAAAGAGTTACAATGAGAGAATCATGCTTCAAATAAAGCGTTTGGTTCTTTTACAGTTCTTAAAAGTTCTATCCTTGGTCAAAGAAAAAAATTAATGAATTAAATTAACCGCAGTGTAAAAAGTTTTTTTCATTATATTAAGAAGTCTGGTTACATCATATAGAATGTAGTTGTAGATTGTAGAAGAATGCCTCTTCTACATCTTTCCTTGAAAATTAAAAAATTATTATACGATCAACTATTTGAATCTGATTCTACATTTCTTTGCAGAAACCTGTAATGGAATTCAGGATATCCAACAAATCTTCCGCGAATTCTCCTGTAAACCTAAAAACTGAAATAGGACATTATAACTTTTAACTATGTGGTAATGATATCGATGCCAGGTACAATAAAAATAAAAGATATGCTTTGAAAAATATAAAAATATTTGATAAAATTGTAACTGAGCAGAATTAAAAATAGAAAAAGTAAAAATCTAAATTATACTTCAGATTTGTAATTACAAATAAAAATTGAATTTTATACATTAGCTTAAAACCTTAGGGTGTGTATACAGCTACGGCAATTTTTTCCGGATTTTAATTTTCTAGATCACGCATTAAGAAATGCGTGTTAAAACGTAAACGAGATACACGATATTTTTTGTAATACATGCAGGAAATTTGCTATTTGAGAGTCACGAAAAATAAATTTTCCGGAAATTTGGAATATTTTTGAATATCAAAAATAACGAGCAATTTAAAAAATTTGAGGTATCTAAAACTTCGCGAAAGAAATCCAAAACTTTCCAACATGTTCCGAAAATGTATGGAAAACTGATAAATTACCGGAAGTTTCACGTATCCAACAATTTTGGGAAATTTTCTTTAAGTCCTAGTAATATTTTGGTCCTTTATAATAATTTAACAGTAATTTTCTACTTTGAGTTGGTTAAATCACTATTCACTACACATAATGGGTCTGTCAAGTATCAACTCTTAATAAAGTAATAGATACCATCGAAATTTGCCGGAGCTTAAGAACAAGAACAAAAAAAAGACATTTATTTCAAGAGAATGATAACAAATATTTTATTCAAAGTATGCGCCCTCGCTGGCTACACATTTTGTCCACCTGTCAGGCAATTTATGGATACCTTTC
>NC_046658.1:78685592-78689199 GCF_010883055.1 Belonocnema kinseyi | reverse complement strand
CGCCAATTAGCACAAATGGTAAGTTCCGACAGTGCCTACAAGTGTGCCTACTGGCCGCTAGATGGCAATACCGGTTTCATATGTATACACCTGGTATAATGACATTTTTGGTATGACTAAACTTTTTTTTATGCTAATATTATTATAAATATACAACCGTAAATTAATTCTTAAGCGGAAACATTTTTCAAGTGCATACATTTTTGAGGTATATTTTTTCATGGTTCAACGCATTTTATCGGAATAATGAATAAAACTCCGAGGCAGCAATTTTAAAAATATTATCGAACCCACGACTTCGGTGAAGATTCAAAATGTTTAAAAAACTAATGAATAACTTTTTCCTTTTTTTTTGAAACTCGTGTGATTAAAACATCAAAATAATACAAATATTACCGAATAATTTTAAAAGACGTTAAAAGAGCTAGGTAACATTTTACAAATGCATTAATTTTTTAGAGGTATATAGTTTTATTGTTTAACAAATTCTACGGGAAGAATGCATAGAAATAAAAGGCAAGAATTTTGAAATTTATTATATAGTCACATCTTCGGTACATATTGGAACCTTTTAAAAAACAAATTCGTGACTCTATCGTATTCTATAAAACTTTTGTATTCAAAAACATAAAAATAATAAAAATGTTAGGGAATAGAAGCGTTAGGTAGAAATTTTGCAAACTACAGAACTCCTGAATTCGAAACCAATTAGAATTTTTAAAAAGCAATTTTATAACTTTTTCGTATTTTTGAAGCATCTTCTATTAAATTATACCATACAAATAAAAAGCGTACTACATATTTGTAATGACGCTGAAAGAGATTAGAATATATTTTCCAAATGCATACATTTTTTAGAAGTATAATTTTATTGTTTGCTAAATTCTATGAAAAGACTTTTTGGAATATGAAGGCTAACATGTTGCAAATTATGGATCTCACAAAGACAGTCCAGATTGGTACTTTTTGAAAAACAAGATTATAACTTTATTAAATTTTTTCATTTTTTGTATCCAAAAATATAAAAATAAGCAGCCTACTGCTTTTTTTCATAAAGCTAAAAAAGGTTAACAAACATTTTTTTATAAGCATACGGTTTTAAAATATGTAGTTTAATTATATACTCAATTGTATCATAAGAATGCATAGAAAATGTGCAGAATTCCCGAAAATAAAACCAAGGATCCAACGACCAAATTTAGACAACCACCATACAATTTTTATATTACAATTTGAAAAAAGATTGAAATCTTCATAAAAAAGAAAATAAAAAAATTTTTTTTTGACAAAAAGAAAAAAGAGGAATAAGCGGGAGAGCATCATGATTTTCATAACAAATGCTTTTTCATTATGATTTAATAATAATAAAAATAGAAAAGAGAAGGAAGGAGATTTAGTTGATTGCCTTCTCATTTTTCTTTTCTCTTTTTTATTTTTGTTCGAAAAAATAATTTTTGTCTTTTCTTTTTAAGAAAATTGTTCTCTTTCTTTAAATTGCAATAGGAACACTTTATATGGTGGTTGTTCAAATGTGGTCGTTTGATTCTTGGTTTCATTTTCCGGAATTCTGCACATTAACTTGATTATTGGACGTTAAACATGATTTAAAATTTGATTTTAATTTGATTTATATTTCCTGAATTTTGAATGCATAGAAGAACGTGGCGAAAAAATCATAGAAATGAGAGAAAATAGAAATTGTAGGAAAGTACACAACAAGAATAATGTTTACTGTACTGGTGCTGCAACACATGGATTTCGTCGTTGCACCTAATTAGTTTCCAACGAAACTTTTTGTTATTCGGTTATTTACACATAAAAAAGCTGAATCATATTCTCCTGTTTCTAATGATTAGCTAAAAATGGCGGTGTCTCAATTTTTGGTCAATATTCGACTCAAAATCAATTTATATTTTTTCTATGTAACGATGCTCTTTTACTCTTTTAAAGCTAAGTAATAGGTCAATACATATTGGAATCGGTAGGATTGAAGTGAATGATAGTTTAAAAAGAAAAAGAATAAACATAACTATGGTAATCACTACATTGAAATTAGAAGTTTTTGATTCATAATACCAACACTTAGGTAGTAATATCTCGATGGTTCCAGTATAATTTTAAATCCGTTTACGAAGCCTAAGGTTTGAATTGTTATTAAAAGATGAGTTTAAATTATTTTTAAGCGATATTGAACCCTTCTGCGAATTGTGTTCGGGGAGGCCCCCGATGTTGAAACAGCAGCTATTTGTAGCGATTAAATGGGTGATAGCCCAATATACACGTCTGGGATGTTACTGTCATTTGTTCCTATCGGTGGGTGAGTCTGATTGGCGAATAATTGGTTACGATTGTTCATAATCAGTGGGTTGCAACCCAGTGGTCCCCGGTCACAAATTGCATGTTCCAAAGTGACCCGCCTCTAAATCATTGCGAAGGTCAAATTGTCATCACTGAAACTGAATTTTATCAATTAAAAAAAGCTAAAAAGAGTATATCGATACCTCCATTTTAAAAAACCTCTCTCTGAGTATTCGTCTAAATCTAAAAAACCTCTTTGCTTTTTGAGTTGGCACAAATGTAAGGAGTTCAGAATATTTAAGTAATTCAGAGATTTTCCGAAATTTGAAGAGTTTAAGGAATTCAGACAATTTTCAATCTTCAACGAATTCGGGGAATTTTCAATGGTCAAGAACTTCAGGGAATTTACATAATACATAGTATTTCAGCAATTCAATAAATTCATATAATTCAAGGAATAACGATTATACAAGGATTTCAGGAGATTACGCAATCTATTGAACATTCAAGGAATTCAGATACTTTCAGTAATTCATATAATAACAAATATTGAATGAATTTCAGGAATTCAAAATGAATTCAAAATGAATTCAAAAACGAATTCGAGGAATTCAGAATATTCTAAGATTTCAGGGTATTCAAAGAAATCAAGGATTTCAAAGCACTCAATGAATTGAGAGAATTCAAAACATTTAAGCAATTTTATAAATTCAAGAAATTTGAGGAAATTTAGAATATTCAAGGACTTCAGGAAATTCAGAGAAATGAAGGATTTTAGAGAATTCACAGAATTTAGAGAACTCAAAGTGTGCAAAAAATTCAGAATATTTTTAAAATTCCGGAAATTCCAGAAAATTAAGGAATTTCAAGAAATTTCTGGAATTCAGAATATTCAAGTAATTAAAGGATTTTAGGAACTACAGATCATATTTGGCGAATTTAAGGAATTAAAAGAAATTCAGGAATTTATAATATTTATAGTATTTAAAAAATTCAGATTATTCAAGGACTTCAGAGAATTAGATGAATTTAGAGATTTTTAGAAATTCAGAAAATTAAAGGAATTTAGAGCATATAGATAATTTCGAACATGTAAGGAATTCAGAATATTGAAGGAATTCAGAGATTTTCAGAAATTCGAAGAGTTTAAGGAATTCAGAGAATTTTTAATATTCAGCGAATTCTGGATATTCAAAAAATTTCCAAACTCAAGGTACGAGGGTAGTTCAATAAGTCCTTAGAATGACCAACAGATGGCGCGCGAATCGCTCCAAATCATCTGTTTTCAGTCAGCACCACTCCCGACTAG
>NC_046658.1:78668564-78685492 GCF_010883055.1 Belonocnema kinseyi | reverse complement strand
GAGCTCCAAGGAGATTATGTTGAAAAATAAAAAAAAATTTACCCAAAAAAAATTGTTTTTATACTTCATTCTAAGGACTTATTGAACTACCCTCGTATTTCGGATAATTGATGGAATTCAAGGGATTGGCAGCATTCCCGGAATTTACTATGTTCAATGATTTCAGGGAATGCAGAGAAATCAAGGATTTCATAAGTTTTAAGGAATTCAGAGAATTAAAAATATTCAAAGAATTCAGGAAATTAAGGGCATTTAGGGAATTCAAGGAAATAAGGAAATTGACAGAATTTTAGGAGCTGAGAAAATTGAGAAAATTGAAGAAATTAAAGGACTCCAAGGAGATCAGAGAATTGAGGGAATTCTGAGGAATTCAAAAGCTTTCAGAAAATTAAAATAATACGATGAATCCAAAGAGCATCGAAGAATTTAAAGAAATTTAAAATAAATTTCAATAATGTTCTAAACCAGAGAGTATTAATTACTAAGTTTACCGTGTATGTATGGTATAAAAAAATCAGGGGAAAACTAAAACGTAAAATGTCCGCTTTAGACATACACTACGAGAGAGATTTTTTTGCCATGGATATATCGATACGTTCTAAAAACTGTGATAAAATCTAGAGATTGAGAGGAACTCGGAATCAAATTCTAGTTAAATGCAAAATCGAGTCGGGTGTCGACACTTTTGAGTTAAATTCTGTCAGACCTCAGAAGGTGTTTTCGATTTCCCATTTTGCCGAATATTTTCTCAATTCCTGTATGTCAAGATGCTACATGAAATAGCAAGAGAGTGAAAATCGATTGGCACTTTGGACAACAAAGAGGCGTCGAGCGTATGTCGAATTCACGAAGGGTCGTCACCGTGTTTGATTAAGCTTCCAGGGCCAGCGCTTGATTCGTTCGGATTCATATATATAAGTACGCACGTGGTGGAGAGTAACGCAATACGATTGTATTTGCACTGTGCGTCAGAACGTCCCTTCGAGATTTCGGCTTCCGTTAATAAACCGCCCTGAGGTTACGATTAGAATTGAGCGGCGTCAGTGCACCCTCTTCAACTCCTATAAGTATCATATTACTTACTATGGGCATTTTTCCACCAATTGTCCGTGGCCAAAGGCGTGAGAATTAAGAGCCGACGGTATAAATACAATTAAAGTGACGTACTTCGTTATTCTGTGTTCAAATTGAAGGAAGGAGATAGATGTTACCTTCAAACAAAAGCTTAACTACACCAGCGATGGATAGTATCGGCCCACTAACTGGGTGACCTATTAAAAATTAACCTTAATTTTTAAGGTGATCGCGCCGACAACTGTCTGAAAAAGTTGCGTTTTTGGTCAAAGATCAACCGACACGTCTCTTTCACATTCGGAACATTACCTGCTACATTCAGCAACTTCAGACAAAAAATATACACTTTATAAAAATAAATGAACAAAAGAATAAAATTCGTTTAAACACATTTCTGAACATGCAAATGAATAATTCATCGTATTCAGCATCAAAACTTTACGTTGAAAACTGAAAAGTAATAATAAATACACGTACCTGCAACAAAGTTAACTAAAAATATGCATTTTTTATGTCAAATTTTGAAACAATTAATTATAATTTTTTAGTTGGAATATATGTGTTTATAAAGTTCAAATAATACTAAGACGGAACCTATCTATTCAATTTTCTGCTAAAAAAGCAAAGTAGCCTGCAAAATATAAATAAAGTTTTAAAAAATGCAAATAGCGATAGTTTTCCGTTTTTATAAAAAAAAAACATTATAACAAACTATTTTTTTTATTCTATCAACCATATTTTGTTTAGAGTCTTTTAACTTTTGGAACACACAGTACGTTTTGTGAATAATGTATTTTATAATGCTACTACTATTAGATACACAATAGCATTTTCATATTGCGTTAATACAAAGAATCGTAATTCAGGGAATTTAAGGTTATCAACAAATTCAAGGAATTCTAAGTATTCACCGAATTCAGGAAATTTTGACAATTTAAGAGATTCTGAGAATTCATGGTATTAATCGAATTTTAGGAATTTAACGAATTAAGGGAATCCAGAGAATTGAAAGCATTTCAGCTGATTTAAGGAATTCAGAGAATTCAAGACGTTCAGAGAATTCAGGAAATTTAAAGAATTTAATGAATTAATCCAATTTAAGGGATTCACTGAATTCCAAGAATTTAAGGAATTCCGAGAATTCGAAGAGTTCAAGGGATTCAGAAAATTACAGAAATTCAGAGAATTCAAGTAATTCAAAAAATACGAGGTATTTGGAGAATTCAGAGCATTCAAAGATTTCAGAAAATTCAAGCAATTCTGAGAATTCAAGCAATTCAGAGAATTCAAAGGGTTCAGAGCATTCAAGGAATGGCCCATTTATCTTGAATTATTAACATCTTGAGTAAATTCTGGCATCGGTTTTGTTTTCAGCGCCAAAAATTACATAGAAAACCACTACGATATCATATTTCCAATTCTTAATCAGGTGAATTGTTTAAACAATAATATTTCATGCAGTTAATTAACGGTACATTAAATATTATTGAAGGTACATTCAGATGAAAAATATTGCAAAAGAAGAAACTGGTTATTTCTTGTCGAGGTATCTCATAAAAATTATATATGAAAATATCAGTGTCTTATCCCAACACACAGATTCTTGAACAGTACACAATTTTTAACATTAAGCACCAAACAGCTAGTTTTTTCAGCAGTTACATCTACTCGAGAATAAATCGAAATAATTGCTTTAAAAAATATCCTCTTGATTGTTTCGTAAATAATAATCTGTCTATCGAATTTTGTTCAACTTCTAGACCTCTATACATTCTGCGCCATCGAGAATATAGATACACATATTTAAAAAAAATCTATTTGTAAAGTTTATTATATTCTACGTTAATTAGGCACGATTTCAAGTAATTTGTTCTTGTGGGTATTAAATTACCACTTAATAAAAACAAAAATAACATTATGATTTTTAGAAATTTTTTACTTCAAGTTCAAGTCTTGGCAATTATTCATGCTCGCACAACATAATTATTATTATATGAACCCGTGAATATTTCTAAAGGTTTAATGGCTCAAATGAAAGCTACCAAAAGTTAAAGAAGTACAAATTCCTTTAAAAATCATCATTTTCTTTTTGCCTTTCTTGTCAGATAATTCAATAACTGCAAGGCCAAATTATTTCAACCAGAGTTCATTTAACGCTGAATTTTATTATATTTCCTAATTCTTAATAGGTCACTCATTTAATAGCCCAATACTATCCGTCAGTTGTGCAATATTATTCAGAAACTTTTAGATTAGCGACAATATATATTGGACAAATGTTACAAGTGTAAGGTAAGCAATAAAGTCGATAAAATACGTTAAATAAGAATGATTTGTCCGAAAACATTGTTTCGTATTATGCCATTTATCTGTATTCATTTTTACATGTAAACTATTGAAGTAGTCAACTAAGAAAAAGTAAAAAGAAAGTGAATGTGCTTAGAGGAAACCAGTACGAGGTGGATAGATAAAATTTTACATTCATAATATTGATAAATAGTAGACAAGTGGGAAAGGTATTACATATCAAATTAAGGTTGGAACATTCATTTTAGAAATAGTATTGCCATCATATAAATTATATTAGCCTTTTATCCTATATTTCATACTTATTCAATGGGTTATAATTTTATTCAATGGCACTCCTCTGGTAAAAAGTAATTATTCATATTTTGAGCGTTTTTTAAAAGATTTGTATGGTGATTAACATGCAATCATGACAGTCATTGCTATCAAGTAGCATAGACACAAACTAGCTGTGAATTCGAACTCGTGTGCATTCACTTTATCTGTATTTATATTTATATGGTACTCATTATACGAGCACTTTGCTTCTCGTTAGCAAATGTATTTGCTTCCTCATAGAGTAACCATTTGTTATTTGTTAAATAATAGACAAATTTAAGTTTTAATTTTAATTAATTTAAGAATTGAAATGTATAAAAAATAGAACATTATAAAATAATACAAAACAAATTTTAAATATAATGATAAATCAGACCAATCAAATTTTTTATTTAAAACGATAATTTTTTGGCTGGAAAGGGGAAGGAAGACCTTTCTGTCGCACCATATACTTCTCCCAACTTTATTCTAAGTTAATTTTAGTTAAGATTAGGTTTTCAATTAAAAAAGCTAATACTAAAATTTATAAAAAAAAAATAATAAATACTATTGCAATCCCTGACAGTCTTTGTCAGAATTATTTTATTTGAAAATTTATAATTAAAACGTCTTTGCTATTTATACATCAAATTTGATTTATGTCAATGAAACAAGTTTTTCTCTTTAAAACAGATGTGTCAAATATTACGAATGCCCATAGCTTCATGACTCTTTAATATAATGGATCAATATTATAGGTCAATCGATGTTCCTCGAAACAAGGAATTTTTTTTGTTACTGCATCAATTTTGAATTATGGTAGTGAGAAAATGTTTGATATAAAAAACCGTTTTTTTTAGGATTGTGCATTAACAAAGCTTCCCTACTCTTCAATAAAATGTATTTATATTATAAGTCAATTGATTCGTTTTGACTCAATACATTTTTTCTATTCTAGCATCAACTTTAAATAATGGAAATGAGAACATTTTTACTATGAAAATCGATTTTTAATATAATATAAATAACCATAACTTCCTAAATCTGTGATAAAATGTATCAATATTATAGCTCAATCGATTCTTCTCGAGCCAAGGAATCTTTTATATTCTTGCATCAACTTCGAATTATGGGATTAAAAACATTTGTAATATAAAAATCGATTTTAATAAAAATATAAATGACGATAACCTCCTTAATCGTTGATAAAATGTATTAATATTATTGGTCAATCGATTTGCTTCGAATGAAGGAATCTTCTATATTTTCGCATCAACTTTGAATTATGTGAATGAAAATATTAACTATGAAAAACCGATTTTTAACATATTAAGAAGTGCTAACAAAGTTCAATAAATATTTTTGAAAATCCTTAGGCCAATTCTAAGATATTAGTGGTGAAAATAAGTCCTCAAAAATTCATCAGTTTCGCTGCAACTCTTTGCTTTCTCTATTAGGAAGTAAAAATAATGAATAATTTTATTTTGTTTTATTGATAACTGGCATCTAGTAGTAATTAGATCATTAATTAAAAAGCCCTTTGATTGATTGCACTAACTTGTTTATGCTCTTACCATGACAAAAAAATTGCTTTGATAATCAAGCCTAAATAATTATAAAACTTTCTTCAAATATGCTACTAATAAAATCATACTACAGAACTTTTGCTTCAAAACCGAGTAACTTTATTCGCATTATTCAGTTCGTACTGCTATGTACCACGCACTGGTCTCCCTTATTGATTCATTTCTTCATTTTTTTAGATCAAGGAATGAATGTTTTTAGATAAGAATCCTATTAATCGACTTGTCTTATCCCTCAAACGTTAACACTTTTTTGGAACATCCTAAAACTGTATGGACTTATTTCCTAGAAAGACATCGGCAGCTTATGAAAAATGAAATAAGAGCACGAATTTTTCATTAAACGCAGAAATTAAATTCCCAGTAGCATAAAACTATAAAGTTTCAAAAACGTAAAATACCTTGACCTAATATATACGTATAGCACTGCTACCAGGCCATATTCTTATCTATACTTCTAAATTTGTGTACATATTAATTATTTATCTACTAAATTAGAACTTCAGGAGAAATTATTTTTATTTTACAGTGCTTAATTTTTTATTCTTTGTTACTATAGGCGTTTTTAATGCCCGACGATACGATTTTGTATGATGCTAATAAAGTTGTTATTATGTGTTTCAAAGGTTCAACATTAAACTTTGTAAACGTTTTTTTAATATCTGTTAGTGTCCATTTTTATTTTTCGTTTGTCGCCTTCTTCTTTTTAATCGTTTATAAATGGTTTTCATAAAACACTTTTTCCTGCTGTTATGGATTGCTACTGCGCATTACTAAAATATTTTATTTCACGTTTCTCAAGTTATTTTTTGATAATAGGGGTTCCTATTGTACATTGCTAAGAGTTGTTTTTGATATTTTTTGGGATTTCTTGTCATCTTTCGGTAAGAATGGTTTTATATCATTTTTAGAGTTTTTCTTGTTTGAAATTTTGTAATTGTCCAGTGTTAAAGGATTTTATTGACCGTTGATAAGGTTTCTGTTGTCCTATGATAAACGTTGTTATTGTTGATTGGTCACGGTGTTTTAAAAATCTTTTTTAATGTTTTTCCAGTCTCCACTACTGAAGAAGAAGAATGAAGAATTTTCTTGTCCGTGAAAAGGTTGCTGTCATCTTATGATAGAGGTTGTTTGGGTTCATAGATTATATTTTTTAACGGTTTTATTTGGTTTTCATTGCCTCCTACTGAGAATGCTTCTAGGGGGTCTTACTATTCATTGCTTCAAGGTTTTATTGAACATTGCTGAAGTTGTATTCCGACAATAGGAATTATTTTAACTAACTCAGTGTTGTTTTTTATTTTTGTTGGAATTTGTTGTTTTCCCTTGGTAATCATGGGCTTAGATCGGTTTCAGAGATTTCCATTTTGGGGTTTTGTTATTTTCCAATGCTATAGAACTTTATTGACCGTTGATAAGGTTGTTGCTATCTGAAGAGAGAATTTATTATCGTTCATTGCTTATAGTTTTTTAATCGTATTCGAGGGGTTCGTCTTGTCCTATAATAGTGGCTGTTATTGCTCATTACTTAGGAATTCTTTTTATCAGTTTGAATAGGTATTCATTGTCCGTTAGTGAATCTGCTGCTTGGGATTTATAATATATATTACTGTATACTTTTACTGAACGCTGCTAAGATAAGTTGCTTATTAATAATAGGGGTAGTTATTTTACTTTGCTTAGAGTTGTTTTTGATCACCTTTAGTGTTTGCTGTTATGCGTTAGTAGCTATTCATTTAAATCTCGTTAAACTTGAAACCATTGTCAGTGGTATTCATATAGAATTGCTATAGTTGTTGTTGTTCGATGATATGGGTTGCTACTTGGTATTTATTAATGTTTTTTTGTGGTATTGAGTAGATCTTTAGAAGTAATTAAAATTGATGTTAGTTGTTTTCTCTACGTTGTCTTAAATTTATACCTTTAATATATTGATTTTTTCAAAACTTAGAAATAGAAAATCGATATTTTCAAATATATATTAAAAACGTGTAGAGAAGAACAACTAACATCAATTATAGTGATTGTTAATAGTGCTTGGCTACGGCATCTTATGAACCGCTTTGTTGAACTGTAAAATTTTTTTTGTTCTTTACTAGCGGTTTTTATTGCCTATCTCTAATGTTGTCATTGACCGTTTATTAAGATTGTTTTTCATAGTTTCTGATATTTTTATTGTCCATTATCGCGGTATGCTCTCTGTCATTGACAAAGATTTCTTACTGTCTTCGCTAAAGGTTTTTTTCCATTCAGGATGTTTTAATTTCAACTAATTAGCTGGAAAGTCAAATCTTTGGTTGATATGAACTTTTTTGTTCAAAATTCAATTGTTTTATACAAAATTTGTCTGTGTCTCTTATAAATTCAACTATGTTGAATAAAAAAACCATTTTTGCTAAAAAAATGTACCTTTTTGGATGAAATATCAACATTTGTCATAAAAAATTCATATTTTTGTCTGAAAATTCATCTTTTTGCTACAAAATTTTGTTTTTAATGAAAATTCATCATTTTAGTTGAAAAATCATCTCTCTGGTTATTGAAACTGTTAATGTTTTGTAGAAAATTCTTCTTTTTGGTTTAAAACTTCAACTATTTAGTTAAAACTTAACTTTTTTCGTGGAAATTGGTTTTTGTTGTGTTAAAGATTCTACTAATTGGTTGAGAATGAACTCTTTTTAATACAAAATTTATATTTTCGAGTTGACAATTGCACTATTTTGTATAACAAATTTTTTTTCGCTAGAAAATTCAACAATATGGTTGAAGATTCATAAATATAGTTGCGAATTCATCTCTTTGGTTCAAAATGTAACTATTTTTGTTTGAAAAAGTCATATTTTTGTCTTGAAAATTCAACTACTCAGGTTAAGCTACTTTGTTAACAACTATTTTTTTTTTTTTTTGAAGATTCATCATTTGTTCTATTTTATTGAAAATGCATTATTTCTAATTGAAATTATAGGAATTTAAAGCGTTTTAATTCGAATTTAATATTACATAATACCGACATTAATCAGATTTAAAACATTTTATTCTCCTATTTTCGTGGGAAATATCCTTTAAAAGCATGCTGTTCTCTAATGCCTTAAATTTCTTTTTATGGCTCTTAAAAAATGAATCAAAACCTTCTAGAAAGATGGTAGATGAGAAAATTGGGTCCAAATTCTCGATTTTGGGGATTTTTTTGGTATTTTTCAAATTTGAGCGGAAAACGGAGAAAAGGAAATAAAAAGAGGTCGGAATATAGTCCCTTACATTCTGTTTCCTAATTTGCTATACTAGACCGCATCTTTCAAATTATACCTTACATTCCGACTATGCTTGTGAAGACTTTTTCATTGGCTTCTGAGTCTACTATGATACATTCTTTTATATGAATTTGAAAATATCTTGGAAGATAATTTGAAACTCATAACCCAATAAACTGAAATAATCTTGAAGCTCCAGCTTATAAATTGAAATATTACAGAAAATACCTAGCGATAAGGAAATTCCATTTTAGATTATCCGCAGAGTCGAAATTTCTTGAGCAATACATCGACTTTACGGAGCAATATCGATATTCGAAGGATGTGGATAAGTGTAGAAAGTTGAAGATGTATTTGTCAGAGTATATCGCGAGCGAGCCAATGAAATGGTTCACGACTGACGCCTTCTCGGTCGATGGTTTTCCTTGCAGGATATGACCCGAGGCAGTGCACCGATTGGATCTCGCAGCCACAGATAGCGATAGGACGTGTGTACACTTATTTACAGCCCGGTTACACCCCGGTGCGTACTTAGCGAGCCGAGATATCAGTATGTCTCATTGGATATTCAACAAGACCTGACATAAATCAGGATCACTTGCATCTTAAACTACTGCCCGTGCAGAAAATTATCGAGGAACTATGTGGAGCCAGTTTAGAGCTTAGACCGTCCTGACAGTAAATATGGCGCTGTCAAGACAGTCTATTATGGCGCTAAGTAGAAGTAAAACTCTTTTGTCTGCTGCGTTAGAAATTCCTGTAGGAGTTTTCAGAGACGCGTCACTAAAAATTTTTGAAAAAACAGCTTCTAAATTTTCCTCAACATAAACAGAAATTTCAGCAGTGGTAACTGTATAAAGCTTTAGTCACATGTTTCAGAAAACCCTGTTATAATTTAGTAATTTTCAGTTACTGTAACTAAAACTTTCATGCGATTAGAAAATTTTTCGTTTCATTCATTTTAATACAAAATATGTAGTCTATGCTTGACCTGGAAATATAAATACTAAGGAAATATGCGTGAAGTTAATGTAAACACATTTGATTCATTGAGTATATTATATAAAAAATAATTTACATACAAACTTCGTTCATATATAGTCATACTGTAATTTCTATATACCTAAAATTTAGATTACAATTCATGTGCCAAGAGAACGACTCAAAATTACGGACATGGCTTATATAGCCAAGACGTCTTCATTTGACGTAAACAGCGGACTCATCATTCAATTGAAACCTGGATTAATTAATAATTTACGCAGCTGCTGCTGGTGATTTGCATTCCTGATTTACCTTTTTAGAAGTTAATTTCTGAGGAATGATGATCGCAGTATCTTGTAACTACTTTATTGCAAATATAATTCGCTCATAAACCGAGCTTCTAGGTCGTTACCTTCATTCGCGATTTCAATACTTTTTTCAGATTTTTCTGCTCGTGCAAATTTCGAATCCTTTTCACGCTTGATACCATTCAATATCAGAAAAAATTGGTTTACTGCATCGTCATAATGCAAGAAAATCAATTGCAGCGCATTCCCACACATTACCACAATTGCTATGATTCGTTCGCTTCTAACGTGATCGTGAAGCAACGAGTGCGCAGTTGACAACTGCGTACTTTTTTCGGTAATGGCTGCTTATATTTCTGTTACCATTTCGGAATTTTAGAAAACTAAATTTTGTTTTCAGCAAAATATTTTCGTAAATTTCAGTTACTTTGGTATACTAAATGTGTCGGAATTTTCTGAATATTTCTAACAGTATGATCAACCGCTAATCTGGACGAGATAATATAGCCTGATTGGCTAGACAAACCCAATTAGGGCCGGGAAAAACCGACTTGATAATGAAGAAAAAACTTTCTTTTTGTGTTCGTCTTTCATTTTTGATACTTTTAAACGCCTTGGCTCTTTTTTAAAATGTGCAAGATAAATAATACACCCAACTCTCGCTTTCAGTCACCCCGTTCTCAGCCTTCCTAGAATGGCTGTCTCAAACAATTTCTAAGGGGATTAGGGCGAGAGCGGTTGCGACATTGTATATACAGATATATATTCCAATTGAAAACGAGTCAGGCGGCCCTCATTCTTTACGTTTCAGTCCCCCCGAAATCAGTCCAAGGCCATTTGAAGGCAACCCCCGACACTTGACTGAAAGCCAGAGCTTGATGTACTTCATCCAAAGCAAAGCAGCCCTCCTCCCCATTTTTCTGTTAGATGAAAAAAAGAGGTTGCTACATAGGTTCTGACGCTGAAAACACGACCTGTTAACTTTTTTTATTTTGATATTTTTACAATTGTACATAAATAATTAATTGATAATAAAATTATATTATATTAAATTGTAAATAAATATTAAATAATTAAAGCTGTATGAGAGTATTACGTGATTCTCAAATTTGGTTCTTTTTGCAAAAAACTAAGAGGAATACAAAATCCCTTAAATAAGTTACGATTTTCTGACAAACAATACTTGTCCTGCAATTATAAAATAAATTTTTCATAAAATTAAAACCTTGGTAAATTCTCGTAAAAAAATAGTTTTTCATTACCTTATTTATTTTATAATGGATAAGAAAATATTTATGTAGTCTTAATTAATACAGAAAATAGGTTTTATGCTATATATTAGATTAAAAATTATTTTTCTCTAAATAAAATGTATAATCGTAAATTATCACAGACTTTCTTTTTACGAAAGACCTTAATACCTCTCTTAAACTTTTGTAATGACAATTTGTTTAGAAAATGTAAAAAAAAGGATTTCATGAGTCATGCTAGTGTATGGCAATATAAATATTTTACTAAAAATTATATACAGCACTTTATTATTATTTTTTTCCACTGATAAAACAAAGGTATGCATAATATTACCATACCTTACCAAAACATACCATACTAAACCATACCATACTGTATCATACCATATCATACCATATATTAATCTTTCAGAAACCCAAAAATGTATAATATTCACATTTAATAACTTAGTATAACCTTATAATAAACTTTTATTGTGCACCAAATTTTTAATTAAATCTTCAGATAATTTCATGTATATTATTCGTTAATAACATTCATTAAACCTGTAAAAAATTCAACTACTTAATGAAAGTTAAACTAATGTTTTTGAAACTAATCATTTTAGTTTAAAATTATTTTCTTTGGTCGGAAATCTATTTGATTAAAGATTAATTTCAGTTTTAGTTCAAAATTAATTTTTTTAATTAAAAATATTATTAATACAATTCCGGTCGAGGATTTATCATTTTTAGTTAAAAAATCCAATTTTTGTTTGAAAATGTATCTTTTTCACTTAAAAATTTATAAACGTCCAAGAAAATTTATCTTTGTTTGTAGAAAATTAATGTTCTTGGTTGAGAAACCATCTTCTTGATTCAAAATTCGACTATTTTGTTAAATTTTGAAAACTTTTGTTGAAATTATCTTTATAAATAACAATTTAGTAGAAAATTAATTTCTTCGGTTGAAAACCACATTTTTAAATTTTTTATTTTCATTTTGGTTGAGTATTACCTTTTCTTTTTAATTGAAAGAAAAACAAATTGCAATCAAATTGTTGAATTTTTAACCCGAAATTAAGAATTATTAACAAAAAAGTTAATTGTCAATCAACAAGCTTAATTTTCCATGAAAATAGTTTAATTTCAAACCAAAAAATATCAAATGTATGCAAGCAGAAATTAATTTCCAAACAAAAAATATTCTGGAAATAATAAATAAAAACAAATTTAATTAAATTGTTGTATTTTTTATCCGAGAAGGGGCATTTTATACGAAAAAGTTGATTTTTCTACCTGAAATGAAGAATCTTCAACAAAAAAGTTCATTTGTAAACAAATAGTTGAATTTTATACGAAAATAGTTTACCTTTAAACCGGAAATGAATCATTTGTAACAAAATTGTTGAAATGTCATAAAAAATAGTTAAATATTTAACCAAATTGTAAAATTTGTAATGGAAAATGATTTTCATCAAGAAATATAATAGTAGACATTTCAACCAATTGTAAGTAGTTGTATCTTCCTACTGGGTTGTCCTTTAATAATATTGAGTTCGCATTCACGTGGAAAATAGATATCAATTTTGATCCAATTTTAATATTTAGAATCATGTAATAAAGTACACCAAGCGGCGTATTAGAGAAAACTAAGTTAGCTGTGTTTGCAGAACTAAAATTTTGGAAATCGAACATAATATTTAAAACAGGAGCATATATTAATTATATTAGTTTTTTCTTATAAAGTATAATTAATTTTAAGTTGATTCTTATAAATACCTTCTTTAAGGTAATAAAATTGTTTAATTTTTTGCAATTTAATTTTTTTATCTGACATTACAAATTTTTTCATAACTTTTAGGATATTTCAACTAATATAAATACATAAGAAACAAATTCAAACGTCTTAGAAACCAAGAACAGAAGAAGTAGGTTTTTCAAATTATTTCTTTTCAGCTTCTTTAAGAAAAAAGTTTGAACAACTCAGGGTTCTGTCCTGAAAAGAATTTAATTCTTCTGTTTATCTACTTTTTAATCTCCGATATTCTTAAAGTTTTTTATATACTTTGACCAGTAGATATGGAATATTTTTTAAAATAATTAATAAAATGCTTTTGGTCGGTAAAAATGGAATGTTGATAATTTTACTGGCGAAAAATGTATTTAGTGGCTTAGCTCGTTTATATAATTAAGGGATGATGTCTATCAGATTGGAAATAGTGCGAATTTAAATGATTTACTTTTTTTACTCTCTCATTAGTAGATTTTTCCGTAAATTTTACTCTTATAAATTTTATTATAATGTCTTTCGGAATGATTCGCTCAGAGCAACTAGTATGACTCTCTAGAGAGAGGAAGAAAAACATTGTGCAGTTACGTCAGTTTCTTTGTAACTACAGTTCATTGTAACTACAGCTACAATGACTCCCCCCCCCCCCCTTGGGAGCCAAGCGGGGTGCATTTTAAAGGTAAATTAGTCTGGGTATAATACTTTAGTTTCAAGTTTGGAAAAGATTCTAAAAAATATTTAATTCTTTCTTCCTTCAGAATTTTTTTTTTCAATCATATATTTTTAAATTGCATGAAATATTCAGAGCAAATAACATTATCATTTTAATTACTTAAAGCATAAAAAATTAAAAAATAATAACTGAAATTTTTTAGATTAACATTACAAATTATTATCTAAAGCCTGAAAGTTCAGCATGATCCACACTACAATTTTCAAACTTGCTAATACTTTTAGGGTAAAAAATTCTTAATATTCATAGAAAAAATTCAAATAATTCTTTATTTTGAAAAATGAATTTTTAAAGAAAATTTTTAAAACTTAACAACATTTTTAATGATTTCCTTAAATTTCAAAAATAATGTAAAAGGTTTTGAAGCTATATTTTTTATTTTGCAAGATTACAAATTTAGAAAAAATTCGAGTAAGTTTAAGAGACATTTACTAATTTTGGAAGGATTCTAAAATAATTTAAAATTAAAAAAGATTTTTAAAAATTCGGCATAAAATGCAGATTTTTGAAGGTTTAAAAAAAAATTGAAATTTGTAGCCTGTTTTTTGAACCTTAGTAGTAACCTGGGGAGAAAATATAAAAATATGTTACAGGTATCAAATTAATCGTCATTGAAAATCGAAGTGAAAAAAGCTTTTCGTTTTTTGATAATTTCAAAAAATTACCCATATTTAAGGGTTGGGAAGTCCCCACAAAAATTAAAAAATAGAAAATACCACTAATCATATAATCATTTTTCACATCAAACCCATATTAATCAAGAAAATACGTGTTTTACTTTTGTAAGGTTTATTTTATAGAAAAAATACAATGAAGAATGATTTTATAATTAGTGATATTTTCTATTTTTCAATATTTATGGGGTGTGATTTGGGGTACAAAGAATGAGTAGAAAGCAAAAATTTTCAAATTAGCAAGACTACAAAATTTTATAAAGAATTTAAGTGCGCTTAAAAGATATTTAGGGGTTTCAAAAAGATCCCAGAAAAATTTTAAACTTGAAAAGTCTAAAAAAAATGTTTAAAAAATTTAAATTTCTTAAGGTTTCAAACAAAAGCTTCAAGGGGAGGGGGTGACCAAGAGTTATGTAAAACGTGACATGTCTCTAATAAAAAAAAAATTAACTCCATGTCTATAAATTAAAGACCAAAAGACGAATTTTCAACAAATTGCATGAAGTTTGGACCAAATCAGTGAATTTTCAATTAAGAAAGTAAATTTCCAAACACTTAAATTTTTAAAAAGTGGAAAATTTTTAACAAAATTTAGTTAAATCCTGGACCAAAATTATGAATTTTTTAACAAATAAATCAATTTTCGACCCAAATATACGAATTCCAAAAACGAAATACATGAATTTCCTTCTTAATAAATGAATTCTCAACGTATAGAAGTTGAATGTTGAACCAAAAATAGAATAGTTAAATTTTAAAGGCAAAACTTAAGAAAAAAAAATGTCAACAAAATAGTTCAGTTTTTAAATAAAGACTTTCATTATCTACCGAAATAGTTAATATTTACCTAAAAATTTGAATTTTCGAAAAAGAAGCTAATTTTAACAAAATAGTTTGATTTTCATCTAAAACTATCAATCTTCACAATAAAATAAATTTTTTTCAAAATATTTTAATTTCAAACTGAGTAGTTGATTTTTCAAACAAACAAATGAACTCTTAACCAAGCTTGTTATAACATGTTTGGTTAAATAACTAATATTTCAACAAACAAACAAATTTTAATTTGAAAAAAGACGAATTTTAGACAAAATGCATGATTATTTTTAACAAAAAAGATCTATTTTCAATTGAAAATATATTTTTTTAATTACAAATAGAACAGTTACATTTTTAATAAATAGTATTAATTCACAATCAAAAAATTAAATAACGAATTTCCCGCAAAATAATTCAACTTTAAAACAAAGAGATAAATTTTCTTCTGAAATTAAGAATCCGCAAACAAAAGAAAAAGAACTTTCCAGAAAATAATTCAACTCAATTTTAATTTAAAATCCATACGTTATTTTTTGAGTTAAAAAAATTAATTTAAATTAAAATTAAGAAGTTCAACTTTCAACCAAGTAGTTGAATTTTCAACAAAAAAGAGAACTGAAAAAGTTTTTGCATTTTCAAAAAATAATGAATTTTTCGACCAAATGGTAGAATTTTTAACGAAACGAGATAAATTCCGAACCTAAATATAGTGGTAGACATTTTAAAAACAAAAAAGTAATTTTTAACCCAGAATATTATGATTTTCTGCTTAGGCCCTGTGAATTCAGTTTACATTTATGCCAAAAAATGAGTAAATCGGAACTTTTCGAAAACAGGAAAAAATGAATTCTAAAAAAATGGGGAAAAGAAGGGTTCTATCTTTCGCAAGCTTTCCTTAAATATATCATTAGGAAAAGCATTTAACCCCTGCCTAAAATTGGTAACATAGTTTATGGGTGAGTACTAATCTGTTAACTAAATTAATATTTAAATTATATCAATGTTCTCAAATGAAAAAATGTCTGAAGTATTTAATTAAACGTATTCTTATATTAATGTAAAATAGTTTTATTTCATTGTTTATTGTTCGATTGGCGGTTATAAAAAATTATTTTACAGTTTCACTTGACATTTTGAAAGGGTGGGGGCCGAAATGTCACAGATTGTCATAAACGGAAGGGGTGAGTCGAAAATCACTAAAAATAGCGTCACGTACCATGTGGAGTGTGGATGCTCCCCTATTACATTTCGTCGATCTAAATTACTACTTTATCTCCCTCAACTGTCAAATTGAGAAAATGAGGTTCAAACTTTCACCATGTTATACTCTGTTAAAAAGTTGTTAAATGTCCAAATAATTATACCGGTTGAAAACAATACGTGCTTAAGAAATTATTTAATGACAACTTTTAAATAAGATTATGAATTTGTTTTAACTGATGTCAAAAATAACTTTTGGAGATGGGATAATATGAGATTAAAAATAGTAATTATTTCTTAGAATTCTAGTATGATATGACCACAAAATATTTGAAATTGAATTATTTATAATTTAAATTTTAAGCAAAAAGTTCAACGGAATAATAGTTTCCATTATTCTATCGTTTGGCATTTTTTCACTTCTTATAAAAATGCAAAGAAGGACATAGCGCAATATAATTCAAACTATGATTAGCGTAACTATTTTAATTTTTAATTGCATTTTATGAGCGCGTGAATTTCAGGGAAACATTCATTTGGAAATCAAATTTAGTACGTACTGAACATAAAAATAATGAATTAATTTGTTTCCAAAGCTTTTATGAAAAAATCCTGGAAGTTGTGAAAATTTTCCAAAAAATGTAAAAGAGTAATTTGCAATACCTTCAGGCATACCA
>NC_046658.1:78653870-78668464 GCF_010883055.1 Belonocnema kinseyi | reverse complement strand
AGCTAGAGAAATAAATTAAGATCAATACAATAGAGGATTATATGTATAGTATTTTATAACTTAATTTTGTCAACTAAAACAAATGTTTGGAATAAAAAGTTTTCTGGGTCAACTACATATTTTGTTCCCATTTAATAACCATTCAATGGTTGAACAAATAGAAACTTTGTTGATTCAAACAAATATTATTTGGAGGCTACATATAATTAAAAAATTATTTTATTTACAATTAATTTAATAATAAATTAAGGGTGCTCTTTAAATTTGAAATAGTGAAAATTTCACTAATTGAATTATAGTGATTGAAGGATTCACTGCTGAAATAGTGATTTTTTGGCTTTTCACTCTGGAATTAGTGGTCTTCTACTGTAAAAATAGTGACAATTTCACTATTTCCAATTAGTATATTTTATTTCACTATTATTTAGTGGTTTCATTTACTATTTAATTAGTGAAGTCGAGATCGAAGCCGTGATCACGGCTAAGGGTGGACTCGCGCCAACCCGCGCTCACGTCTCGTTTGCATTGTTTTCATCGTTTACATTTGTCAGCTTGCATCATTTTTCTTTTAAGGACGTAAAAATATTTAAAATACAGGTTAGTAATATTTTTCAGTTTATTATACTTTCGTGTAGTTTCCCACTGAATAGTGTCCTCATTATGTTGCGATATGTATATCAAGGCGAAAACATTTGCTACAGAAAGTGAGCGCTGTGTTCGTTTTGAAGTTCTGAAATTCAGCTTTCCATTCATTTCTATAGAAATAAGTGGAAAGCTGAATTGAGATTTTTCTTTAGTAAGTACAGTATCAATTTAAATTAATTTAATTTTTAAATATACATTAAAGTTTGCTTCTATAACTTGTCTTGTAATATAGTTTACTGTTGGGGTTATTGGTTGACTCCAGCAAATATTTTATTTAAATATGGATGACGATTTTAAGTATCGTGGTGTATTGTTATTAATGATCTTAAATGAATTTATTATTAGGTATTGGTTACCTTAAGGTATATGCTTCATCCACGCCGAAATGTCCAATGAGTTTTAGGAGTACGACAGCCCAACTGCGAAAGAGTTAGCCAGAGCTATAAAAGAGGATAAGGATGTCATGATTGATATTGACTACTTAATTAGTGATTTTCCACTATTTAATAGTAGATACTTTACCTCTCAAAACCACTATTTTCCTAGTGAAATTTCACTAATTGATTTATTTAGTAAAATATTTTCACTAATTGAATTAGTAGTTTTTCACTAATTCGTAGTGACCTACTTCTCGCTAATTCAATTAGTGAAATTTCACTATAAAATAGTGAAATTTCACTAATTCAGATTTAGAGAGTGGCAGTCTTGGAATTGATAATCAAACTGTTTCCAGAAACATGTTTATTGTATACAAAATTCTGCGAGAATCAAATACACTTTATATTAAACGGATTTGTTAAAATTCTCATTTTTTATTTATTAATCAAAACAAATTAATAAGAATTTAAGTAAAATGTTATCTTTGGATTCGAGCGTAGTTATCTTTTTTTGTTCCTTTCAGCATCAATAATTGTTGAAATTATTATTGTTTGTTACAAACAAAATTATATTTTTGTAGGCCTTTCACTGAAACATCATATTTCATAGTGGTTATCTTTTTTTTGTTCCTTTCAGCACCAATGATTCTTGAAATTATTATTGTTTTTTATAAACAAAATTATATTTTTGTAGGCCTTTCACTGAAACATCATATTTCATAGTTCCATACTGGCACACTAAATTTTGATTTTCTCGAAACGGAAACTGCACCTCGGGAGCAAGTTTATGTTTTTTTTAAATGGAAAATTTGATTTTTTATTAGTATCTAAAGCTGGCTTTTACAAACATATAAATTGTAACCTCAAAATTCTTGGACAATTTGCTCTGAATTGGCTAACATTTTTTCATCAAATCTTTTTCGCTCGTATTTAGAATCTGAACATTCCGGTATATTTTCGGGATATCGATTGACACATCCTTTTCCTCCAAACTGGATAAATTATTCTGATTAAATTTGTGACGATATACACATATTTTTGTAGACAGTAAAATAATTATCAAATGCTTGCACAGAAAAGAAGGCATTGATAAAAGTGTGAAAGTCAAAGGCGAGCAATATTTGTATAAATAATTTTTCCCGTGGGTGTGGTGATGGTGAACGGCATTGATGTATTATGAATATACGGAATATGATATGCGCGGGTTATTGATACCGTCTAAAGTTTTTTTTCAAAGCTTGGTGCGTATCAAAGAACCGTAAATACGCAGAACAGCCATAGCCAACTTTGATGCAATGAATATGAATGAGCGTCTCTCACTGTGAGGTCTTGAAATTGCAACGCAGATATCTGAACCCCGCAACTTGCACCCCCTCTTATTTCTCTATGTAACTGCTACAAAGATGAGGCAGGGGGTTAGAGAGCTGAAGCCGGCGCGGCGCTTCGGGGCGTAGAATCTTCCAAATCGGAAGTGACGTTATAATGGAACCGGCATTAGTGGTTTTAACACCCAGTTCCTGGACGAAAATTGCTTTAGAAAGAAGCAATCCCCTTTAAACTGTTTAAATTGCTTAAATTGCTCAGAAGAAATCGACAGAATTGTTGCACTTTATATGCCCAAATATTTAGGCCGAGACGTCTTAAAAATCCATTTTTTCTTTCATCACAAACTACAAACCCGAGGCAAAATCCTAATACTCGGAAAGTCCTCCCTGCATGCTCTGTCATTAAAAATAGAGTTCTGCGCGAGGTTTGAGAGAGCTTTTCAGTCCTCGTTTTTCCTCGAAAACGCTCGAAAATTGCGAATTCGTAAATGAGTAGGCTTCCGCGAGCATTAAAGAGGCTTTCGCGATATCGTAGAACTCCCTCCGTGCTCTGTCAAATCGAGTTCGCGCCGAAGATTTTAGAGTATTGAGCGAGCACGTAGCGAGGTTTCGAACAAATATTCAATGTTTCACAAGTGCTTGCTAAAGCCTCTTTAATGCTCACAGAAGCCTACTTATTTCCGAATTCGCAATTTTCGAGCGTTTACGAGGAAAAACGAGGACTGAAAAGCTCTCTCCCACCTCGCGCAGAACTCTATTTTTCATCAAGGAGGACTCACCGATTTTTAGGATTTTCCCTCGGGAACTGTCAAAACTCACAAGAAAAATATTTCTTTGGATCAAAACTGGATGTGAGCTTTCATAATTTTTTATTACTATTTATGTAGGAATCTTTATTATCATCAGGGAATGATAGAAATTCTTAAATTTTTTTCACACGGCATAGAGCTATGTATTAAAAAATGTTATCACAGTTTTTCGCGGAGTCAAGGAGAAGATCTTTTTCAGAAAAAATGTAATTAAAAAGAAAACTATTTATACCTTACAATTTTTTAAATACCTTAGCAAGGAATGTGAAAAGCATAATTTGGCATTAAATACAATGTATTCCAATTACATGAAAATTTTCTTTACTTTTGCTAGAATAATTTGATATTCCCAGGTAAAAATATCACATGACCTCCTATCTTAACCTTATCGAAACTGTTATAGCACATAACTGATAAGGCTCATAAATGTCACGTATCTGTCTCTAATTACCACCTGCCGAATATTAAATAAAAAACTTCACTAATGTAAATAGTAGACATAAGAATGAATTATTTACAATAATATATTATAAAATTACAAGAAAACGTCCTCGCGCGATTTTTTAAATTGCAAAATTTTCAAATATTGCTTATAATTGTTCTCAACTTTGTTGGAATAATATTTTCAAATTGTATGAAATTTAAATAAACTAATAATTTTTGTATTTTAATAAAAATATTCATAAATTGATTTCTTATCTTCATTTATAAAGAAACCATTCGAATGAATGTTTCAAAAACTTGTCATATTTTCTCTAAATTTTAAAATTAAAAGCTTAGGAAATATTTTAAAAAGCTTCAATTTTTTTAATAGCACTAAACGTGTACCATGGTCTCTAAAAGGATAGTAATGTATCATTTACATTTGTATAATTATTTTAGTTAATGAATAATAATTATATTATTAATAAACAGAAAATTGTTTTTCTTGAAAAAAGTAGATGTGCTATTTAAAGGAATATCAGTAGTTCAAAGTTAGCTATGAATCCTGATGAAGAAACTTAACATGTACATTTGCTATTCAGTAACAGGAAATCGGTCCGCAGAAAGATCAAAATCCTTATAAAAAAAAACTTAACCGCGCATATGTGTTTATTTATCAGACCCCGTGCAGAAATTCCAATTTGGATCTGATCGGGGCCAAATCGGGCAGAATTTGGCCCAAATCAAGCTATCTAGATGGGGCCAGACTCGAAATGTAACGCGATGCCCGATCGGGGCCCAAGCGCTGCGCCCAGAGATAACCATACCTGGCCCCGATCGGGCCCATATTAAGTTATTTTTCTTATTCTTAATTAAAAGGGATTCTTGAATAAAATAATATTAAAATCGAATATATTACCTCCTTAACTGAAATTTGAGTATATAAATATCAGGTTATCTAACAGATCGCGATGTGAAAAAATTGGAGTATGTCAGATACTTTTTTTCGAGCAAACCAAAAAAGTCAAACGACGCAACATAACGGCCAGCATTTGTGTATGATAAACCATTTAAGTATTTTGCAATATATTTTTGGTTTTAATTTCTAAATTGAAGTCGCTTTCAATTTCTATATTGAACCCAATTGTGGAAAGTATCAAATCACCTAAAAATACGTGAAAATAAATATGTTTATGATGTCATTGTTGATCAAATTCGTTTTCACATTCAACAAATTAAATATTACTTTTTCTACTTTTCTTATAAATAAATAACCTCATTGCGAGGTTAGGTTTCATCTTAACATTCTTAATAAATTTACTTATTATAGTCTTCAACACGTAATTTAGGAATATTTTGAAGTATACTATACCTACGCATTCGTCTTGTGCTCACTTTTGACATTTTTTCCCACTTATTTTGTCACTTTTCCAAATAATAATGGAAATATTTTTGACGCTTGTCACTTTACGTTGAAACTTGGGTGATTTGGAGTCAACCCACTTTAGTCCCCGAAATTAATGGAGCGCCATCTACTGGCAAGCTTGGCTGTTAAGTCGGTGTCCAGACGGGGCCAAATTTAACAACCACAAAATTTTGTGCCCGATCTGGCTCAAATCGGAAATAAGGCAAACATTTGGCAATTTCTGCACGGGACATAGTTAAATTCGTCTTTTCATAACGAATTCAATAATATAAAAGTTATTTTTCTATAAAAATGCAGTTGTACAGTTTCTTTATTGGGACGGCAGGATACAGATCTGTATCGAAACGCGTTATTAAACAACATCAAGAAAACTAGTAGAAACTACTAATGGATATTTATTTAAATAGTCTAACCAACATAACATTTTGAAGTTATTTTTCCTAAAACAGATCATTTAACATTGTATAGAAATATATGATGATGCTTTACTCGTTGAGATAGAACAAGCATTCTAGGAAGAAGGTCAAAAAGTTAATTCTAAGAAGCTAAAATTGTATGATCCCGTAATTATTTTAATTTTCTAATAACACAATTAAAAATTATTTATTTTATAGAGTTATTTATTTGGATATAGGTACGGAAGCTCTCACTTTTTGATGAAAAAATAAAGAATACAATTTTGTAAGCAAAGCATTGGAAATCTTACTATATTTGCTAAAGATACTTACTAAGGATATTCTATAATTGGACAGACGAAAAGTAGGAAACTATTCTTAAAATAGCTATTCATGATTTTTAAATATATAATTATCTCAAAGGAAAAATCTATCAGATCTTATTTTGATTTAAAAACGTTTGACTTTCGGTCGACAAAAATTAAAAAATTAAAACAAAATTCTGAAAGGAAATTAATAGTGATGTGCAAAACAATTTTACTCCACTCAAAATCGATCTCTGAACATATTTAAGTCATGAGTAAATTTTTCGAAACTCAAGTTGTGAATGAAGCGAAAAATTTTTTATGAAGATCCGTTCTCCACGATGAATATTCTGTTTGCGTTTTCCGAAAATTCGACACCATTTTGTACGTGGCTTTATTTCCGCATATTATTTTAATTTTCGTAACTCCCACCCTGCTTGCGTCTTCAGAATTTTGATTTAAGAACTGAACTGAAAATTTCTAATTCAATTGAATTTTTTGTTTTTCATGATACTTAGATCAGTTTTCGACAATGAGATAACCATTTATAAGTTAGCTTATATTTCTGTTTTCTGAAGGGTTCCCAAGTGCGAAGTCAGATACGGCCCAGCATTGGCCCATAGTCGGCAAAAATATTGCCGAAGCTCGGCTGCCATCTTCGCGACAATGACGGAATGATAACTATGGCCTGCACTTGGCAGCCAAAGGTTGGCTGCCATTGTCGGCACAACACTGGGTACCAATATCGGACCAACCTGGATGCCGGAATTAATTCAAAAACTGATAAAGAATCCTTGAATTTTTCTTAGGACGCACCTGCTTTATCCATTCATCATTATACGACTGTATATCGTTTGAATATTATTTATAATTTCAAGAATTGAAACTTCATTTAAACATTTTGGTTAATTTTAACGACTACTGCTATAGTCTAAGGATACGACAAAAAAGGTATTTAAAAAACAAATATTTATTTATTGCGAGTACATTGAATATAAACATTAATGGTCCTGCTTAGATTGAATACATATATTACATTTAGAACATTATATTATAAGTAAAATTTCTAATGCTACGGGTTATCGTACCTATGTCTATATACTTAAATCTATCGCTTAGCAGTCGGGAGTGCTAACCTCTTCGTTAAACCGACAAGTTGAAACACTGTGAAAAAGCCGATGCTGGACCAAGCATCGGTGGGGGATCGGAAAACATAAATAGCCAATATAGACTGTCAGAACTGGCGCAACATTGGGCCGATTAAAATGCAAATATTGGCCCAATATCGTTAGCTGAATTTTGGCTGCAAAAATTGGACCAACACTAGGCTGTGTATTCAGCTCCGGGAATTCGCACTTGGGTTGTTTCTTAGGTTCTAGAAGTGAATCTTGGCGCAATAAAGTTCTAATACTGGGCCAAGCATCGGTGGAGGATTGGCAAATATAAATAGCCAATATAGACTGTCAGCACTGGCTCAACAGTGGACCGATCCAAATAAAACATGGTTTGCTGTGGTAAAAGTGACACTTGGCCCAGTGATGTGTCGTCACTGGGCCTGACTGTGGCGGATCCTCGTGAAACATGGTTCCCCGTACTAAAAGTGAGACTTGGCCCAATAAAGTACCGATACTGGGCCAAGCATCGGTGGAGGATCGGCAAATATAAACAGCCAATATAGGCTGCCAGCACTGGCTCAACACTGGGCCAATTAAAATGCCGATAGTTGCCCAATAACTTTAGCCGACCTTTGACTGCCAAAATTGGAACAACACTGGGCCGTGTATTCAGCTCCGGCAATTCGCACTTGGGTTATCTGATTTCATTAATTTTTTTTATTTTATTAAATTATTTTATATTTTTAAAATTAATTAGATCTATACTTAATAATCACCATAAATTGGAATCAATTTGAGGAATTCAGTGGGGGTACGGCCTCTTAGGCAATCAGTAGTAACAGCCTGTATAGCCAGCCGGTTAGGGAGAAATGTTTCGCTATTAGCACAATAATACTTGTTTGGTCTCACACAATTTTTAAATTAACATATTAAATTCATATTCATAAAAAAATTTGTATTTTAGATTATATAATATCAAAAATAATAGAAAAAAGCAAGGAAAATATTTTTATGATTGATGAAAATTGTATCATAACTTGTAAAAAAACGTTAATTAAAAATACAAATTTTTGATTTAAAAAACTAATACAGCAGAATAAAAATTACTTAAAATTATGATTCTTCTTTAAAATTAAATTATTTTTGTTAATAATAATCGATTTTTGCTTGAACATGTTAGCATAACTTTAACTTGTTCCAAAATTATAAAGTTTTCATAAGCTCTATAGCTATTTCCTGTGAAAATTTCTGACACGACTTATAATTGTACATAATTAAGTTTTGCTTGAAATGTAATTATTTTTTACTAAAAATACCGAATTCCAATTCAAAACGTTGAAATAGTCTGAAATTATAAAAGAATTGTGAATCTTCTGTAAAATATAAACTTTGTATTAAAAATACAAATATTTGATCAAAAACACTAATTTAATACAAAATTGTTTAAACATGGTCAATATTGTTCAAATTATAATTCTTTTTCTTTTAAAATACCTATTGTTATGTAAAACGACAATGTTCCTTAAAATTGTTAAAAAATTGTAAATAATTTTTGTTTCTAAATACCAATTTCTGGTTATAGGCCCCAACATAAACTTAATTTATAAAAAAATTGTAAACATTATTTAAAATCTAATAATTTTTTATTTGAGAAAATATTTGAATTTCCGAATAATAAAGTTCCCAAATTATAATATTCCTGAATAACAAAATTTTCGAATGATAAAATTTAGAAGTGAGTAAATCGTAAGTTAGAAATTGGTATTTCTGACTAAGCACAATATGAAAGTGTTCATAATTATAAATCCTTTGTAAAATATAATATGATTTCTGTTGAGGATAACCCATGAAATTTTAACGAATCGCAACCCCAATTGATTTCCAGGTCTGATAGGATTTTGAGCTAGATCGGTTAGAAGTGCTTTTTTGCGTTAAGAAATGTGAAAACAAAATTTTTACCTCTTTATAATTTGTTTAAACGATTGACCTACTGAACAATCTTTCATGAACTCTTATGATCTAGCAAAACCCATTTATAATTTTTCAACATATATTGTTCATATTGTTTATGTAAGGATTTTTTTAATATTCAGAATACAACAAAACTGTATCCAATGATAATATTCATGTCTTCGAAACACATCGATTCGCCTACTGAAGAAACTTAAATTTAAAATAGTTTTGTCTTTTGTTATAAAAAACCAACCCTCTAAGAGAAACAAATTTATTTTAATCCCAAAAAGAAGCAAAATTTTCATAAAATAAGCTCAAATAAATACATCCATAGTGAATACAGACGCAGTACTTCGCAGCCGTATTTTCTTAAAAAGTAATCTTTTTTGTATAAAATTCAACTCCGGATTGAAAATCTGACTATTCTGGTTTTATAAAATTAATCATTTTCATAGAAAATCAACTTTTAAGTTGAATGTTGAAATCTTGTGTTGAAATTCATTTTTTAAAGATTCATAATTTTTATTATGACAATTCCATTTTTGTTGGAAAATTGATATTTTCCAGTTGAAAATTTATGTATTTGGTGGAAAATCCGTCTATTTTTGTAGAATTTAATCTTCTTGGTAACAAATTCATCCTTTCCTTAGTAAAAATGCAACTGTATGACTGAGAATCAATCTGTTTTGTTTAAGGATTTATCTTCATTCTTGTAAATTCGTTCTTTTTCGTTAAATTCAATTGTTTTTTACTTAAAATTGAAATCTTTCTGGTTGAAAGATCATGTATCACATGTTTATAAGTTAAAAATCTAACTTGTTGGTAGAAAATTCATTTTTTTATTATAAAAAAGTTAATTTTGTTTCTTGAACCTTTTTTTTAGGATTCGACTGCCTTTTTGAAATTCATTCAAAATTCATCTATTGATTTAAAACGAACTTTTCTGGTAACAATCAAACTGTCTTTGAAAAAAATCGTCTTTCTGCTTCAAAACTTTTAGTTTCGCTTGAAAGTTTAACTATTTGGTTGTTAATGCAACTGTCTGGTTAAGAATTATGTTGTTTTTGTGAATTCTTCTGTTTGAAGTAAGAGTTTGATTATTTCGTTCAAAACGCAATATATTTTTACTTAAAATTTTTTGAATTTTAACTATTTCATATTAATTTTATTATATTATTTATATTAATTTTTCTTTAAAAAATGTATTCCTCTATTATTCACCTACTAAAGCCAAAAAGTACCCTATTTCCCTTTTTCGAGAGAATTTTGGACTACTTTACTTTTCAAAAACACAATACACAAAGCACTAAATAAAATTGGGATGTTGCGAAACACAATTAAGCGACTTTCGATTTTGCACTGAGCTCAACATAGGCGGTTCTTAATTAAAAAAGGATTTCTTCGATCTTTAATATTAAAAAAGAATAATTTTAGATTTAGTTTTCAAAATTAAAAATTTGATATAAAAAAACTTCAAGTAATGCAAAAACAATTAGACATTCAACAACAATGATTATGCGATTTTCAAGAATTCCTTACATCATTCTTTTTTATATCGGATTTCTTCAGATGATAAAATATAAAAAGAATTTTATCTTCATTCCTCTAATAATTTGATGAACGAAAATGCTTCCAGGGCGAGAACCAGATGACATGTTTGTATTTTATCGTTGGTCTTACGCTAAAATGCACACAAAACGAACCATTAATTATCGAACAACGATGTCGGCATTCAAAGGGAAGTTGATTGAACCGAGGCGAGGGGACTCTGTGAGAAGCGGTGCTTTAATAACGGGAAAAATCTAACACTCGCGGTGCCAAAAAAACTTGCGGTGCAACCCCTCTCTTCAGACCTAGTAAAGGACTTCTTGCCCCCAATAATTGTGCACGACGGGTGGCTACTCTCGTTGTTGTTACATTTGACAGTTTCCGACATGAGGACCGTTTCGAGAGTGAACGTTGGGATGTCGTGCACTGGGTCTTAAAGTGGTCCTTCATTCTTTCTCTTCCTTCCATTATGTCGACACTTGGTCTCCTCTTTCTCTACTCTATTGTGGATGTGTTCAAATTTATTTTAATTTCGAATCTATCAAACGTACTTTCCAATCACATGTACGTTTATTTTTAACCCTTAAATGACACTGGGGGTTCATTGGACCCCAGACCATTTTTGAACGAATGTAAAAATTCGTAAATTCCATGAATTTTTCATTGTTTTTTAAAGTGTTAAAAATAAAATATAAGTTACTACACCGATTGATTCATTAGAAGAGATGTTAAAGAATCGCCGAAAAAACTTCTTAACAAAAATATCAAAAATTAAACTTTTTACAACAATTTAAAAACGTTGGGGTCCAAAAGACCCCAAGTGCCAGCTACGTTATTTTTTGGAGGTGTGTCATTTAAGGGTTAAATAAAGGGTAATTCACCAATATTTCTATTTATTCTGAAATTTCCTTTTTGTATACCGATTTATGGTTCAATAAATATAGGGTGACCCACATACCTAGGCCATGTATTACAAATGACAAAATTTCTCCTAAAATTATGAATTGTTTGATGTCATATTTTAACCACATAATTTAAAGGACTAAATAAAATCCATCCTCAAGGGGTTTTTCGAAAAATGGTCTTGTTGCTTTTTCTTAATTAATTGAAAATATTATGCATTTTATGCGCCTTGGAATGAGCATACCGCCACCGTGAGTGTATCCATGGTGAACTCATGGCGCGGATATTTGGTTTCCCTTGGGTACACTCAAGGTGGCGGTTTGCTCCTTCTCGGGCGCATGAAATGCATCGTATTTTCAATTAATTAAGAAAAGAAAACAGGGCCACTTTTTAAAAAATCCCTCTTTGAAAGATTGTATTTAGCCCTTTAGATTATGTGTTTAGAAAATTTTTATTTTTTAAATTTGTTTATTAAAAATAATACCCAACAGCCGGAGCCAAGTACAGGGTATAAAGCTTAATTGTAGCAAGCAATGTATTAATACGTACCTTAAGTTTAATTATAGTAAGTTGAATATAATAGCCCTTCCCATCTTTATACTCTACGAGAGATTATAAAATTTGTTGCTTTTGTTCTGAAGGCTGATCAAGAGATCGTAAATATATCAATATTAGAATTTCTCGCCTTATAAAAAGAAAATTCATACATAATAGAACACATTCGAAAAATAAGTGAATTTCTAATCAAGATGTTATTTGTTGTTGGAATATAAAATAATTCTCTTTGTCTAAAATTAAATACCAGAGTTCGAAATATAACTTTTGAATCTTTTTAAAAAGATATTGACAATCTACGAAGTTTCTGATCATTTTAAACACAAACATTAGTAGTATGTAATTGTAGCGTTCTTCTAGCGTGAAGAGATTACATTGTTTACATAGTTTAAGAAATCTTTTTTGAATTTTTTCCGGTGAATTCAGGTAATACTTTTGATGTGGATCCCATATAATAAAGCCATATTCCAGTTTCAATCTGACTCGAGAGATAAACAATGTTACCATAACATTGTTGTTCTTGAGAAATTTACAAGATCTGATTTTAAAATCTAGAGTTTTCGATGTCGAATTTACCACTGCATTAACATGTGGATCATATTTTAGATCAGAACTAAGCACAATATCCAAGTCGGTAATAGCTTCCCTAGGATGCACTTCATTAGGTTACATTACCCCCTACATAATAGAAATTTGCTTATTTCAACGTGATCACAAATCATGATTTAATGAATCAATTGCATATCTGAATTCACCCAAAAAGAAGTACATTTTATGCCATAACCCTTTTCCAGCGACCCGCCCATTTTCGCACTCCTCAAAATCAATTTTCGGAATAGCTGAAAGCTGCATCCTCGTATTTTGTTTTATGTCCTCTATTATGTTACGAGAAATTATTCCTTTAAGATACTTCTACTTGAGAAAACGGCATAAATCACAGAAAGCTAGGTCAGGAAAGTATGGAGATTGCCGAAGTTTTGCAAGAACGCGTTTCGCCAGAAATTGCTGAATAAGCTGCGTTGAATGATCAGGTACTTTTTCACAAACCAGGATCGAAAGTTTGGAAACAATAGTTTTTGGAATTCAGAGTTGTTTTTCGGTCTTTATCATCGTTAAACTACGATGTTCATCCAAATACAGTCGCACTTGGTCCAATTTTAAGAACTTTTGGCCATTGCGCGGGCCTGCCAGAAGGAGGTTAATTTTCTACTCAAGTACATCCACTTTTAAGTAACTTGAAATAATTTTTAATTTAAGTACATCACTCATAGACACTCATATGCACTCATAGGAAATTGTATGTACGACCACCGCAAGTATTGTTAAACATCTATAATTAATTTGAAACGTGAATACTCCTTCAATAGAGGAGCCAGAAACATTTTTAAATAAGCTTTGAAAATCTTATTAACAGGCCCGTAGCCAGACTAATATGTCAGAGCGGGCAAACATAATATTATAAGGGGCAACGATTCGGTTTGATTTTTCGTTTCGTAGGTTCACAATTTTCATGAAAAATAGAAATCAATTTTTGGCTTTCCGAATATGTCATTTCGAACGCATCGTCGCAGCGAAAGTCTGTAATGCATTCATGTACACTTTTAATGATCGGAAGAGCGCTAGCTAAACCATTTTCTTTTGTTTGCAAAATTTTATCGGCTGGCTCGATACATTTCAAAATTTTCAGGACCGCACTAAGCATAAAATTGAATTTCTGACTTTTCAGAATGCTTAAAAAACCGGATAATTATTACGCTACAAAAAATTCTTTCGAAAAGACGAAACAATTTCAGTCAAAGAGAATATACTACGTGAAAAGTTGAAAAAATCAAGAATTTCTCAAATTTTGTACCTTGACTTCAACTTGTGACATGACCTTAGAAAGTTGTAGAAAAAATCTGAAATTTATACCACATAGTTTTTGAGCCTGTGCACAAATAACTTTATCCACTTTGTTATACACCTATTTTTTGAAATAATTACGTAATTGGAATTATTTTCCTGTCGTTTATTCCAATAAATACATATAAAAAGTGAGCGCCAAAGGCACACCAAAACCGGTTCCAGTTACTCTGCAACCCGACTTACAGTATTGCATGTCGGGTTACCACTGACAGACTGTTTTTTGGTTAAGATTTCTTGAATTTAGTTAGAAATTCATTTTCTTTGGCAGTAAATTAATCTTTGAGTTTAAAAATTCATCTTTGGAGTTGAACATTCAACAACTAGGTTTTAAAGTTAAACTACTTTCTTAAAAATGCATATATTGGTTGACGATTCAAAATTTTAGTCAAAAATTCATCTCTTTGGTTGCAAATTGTATTGTTTTCTTGAAAATTCCTTTTTTTGTTTGTTGAAAAATTACTTTGATAACTGAAAATTTACCTACACCATTTTTGGTCGAAAGTGGTTCATTTTTAACTAAAAAATAAAATTTTTGGTTAAATCGTACAATTTTGTTAAAAATTCGTTTTTTTTAAAATTAATCTCGTTTCGATAATAATTCAACTTTCGGGTTGAGAGTTCTTCAATTTTGTTAGAAATTCGTCTTTTTTTGTATAAAATTAACTTTTTTTTATCAAAATTTCATATTAGTCAAAAAAGTCAACTGTTTGATAGATATTTAGTTTTTACTCTAACAATCACTTTTTGATTTTAATTGTTAATTTATTACTAATGTTTATAATTCGCTACACGGTCACATAGACAATATAGGCATATTGGCAACTTGAATCACTGTAAACACATGAAAAAATCAGTATAAACGTAAAATCGGATTTTACCTGAAGACTACGTTACTAGGGGGGGGGGGGGG